>NW_015245220.1:0-561 GCF_001447785.1 Gekko japonicus | reverse complement strand
GTCACTACATAATTTCTGACGGCATGCACTCCCCCTCCTACCACAATACATGATGCTATGGAAATCATACTGAACATGTGTGTGGTGTGTCAAAAATCCCGTCGTGAACTTGCACACTCAACACCATTTGATAGCTAGCGCCCATTACCACAGTTGCCTGTTCACCTGTAATAAACCCAGTACAGAGTATATATTACAGCAGCCTACTACAATGCCCGACACTAATCCACTTGGGGAGGAGAAATGGAAAGAACCGTTTGACCCAACAGGTGACGTTAGTGACGGACGGGATGCAGAGGAACACAACACAACACAATCCATTCTAACCGTTTAACTGGCTTCTCCTCCACTAGGTAGCTGCCTACCACTGAGCCCTTCTTCTTTAATAGGGGCATTTTGTCCAGAGGTGCCTGAAAATTAGAAAGACTCCGTTTAGATTCATCATCTCAATAATTAAATGAGAACAGTCCATCAGATCTTCACCAGCTACGCTCTGCTCGATAGAAACCCATACAGTAGCTTCTATGTAGCCACAAGTAGACAATGCGTTTAAAGTGGGAG
>NW_015245219.1:0-562 GCF_001447785.1 Gekko japonicus | reverse complement strand
GGAGCTGTGCGACGTATTCCGCGACTTCCGTCTCGGTATTGTTCCGCGGGGGCCGCACCCATTGTTCCCCAACCAAGCCGAGAATCCCTCTCGGGTTCCGGCCATAGAGTAATTCGAACGGGGTGTATCCGGTTGATGCTTGCGGAGACTCACGTATAGCAAAGAGTATGGGGTCCAACAGGAGATCCCATGCCGCCGGCCGTTCACGTGATATTTTCCGCAGCATGTTCTTCAGGGTTTGGTTCATCCTTTCTACCAACCCATCCGTCTGTGGGTGGTAGATGGTGGTGAAGAGCTGGCGTATGTGCAGCACGTCGCACACTTGTCGCATTAAACGAGCAGTAAAGGGGGACCCCCGGTCTGTCAGGATCTCCTTAGGTAGACCTACGTGTGCAAACAAGTGCATCAGGGCTTTAGCTACCCCGGCACTCTTCAGACTGGGTAGGGCGATCGCCTCCGGGTACCGGGTAGCATAGTCCATAACCACGAGTATGTAGCGTGCCCCTCGAGGGGTGCGTGGCAAGGGGCCTACAAAATCCATGGCGATCTTTTCGAACGGCTC
>NW_015245218.1:0-561 GCF_001447785.1 Gekko japonicus | reverse complement strand
GGGGGGTGGGAGGACTGCTGCATGAGGCCCTGACCCCACCCCTTCTTCTCTCCGCTGTTGTTCACTTTGTAGTTAGTCACTGTGTAGTTTTTGCACCCTGTGGCCTTGAAGTGGTACTGGAGAACAAGTGTTTTTTAAGGCCTTGCAAGGTGGTGTTAGGGGGACAACGTCAGCCAGACAGTTGTTGGCTCGAGAGGGTTTTGTCGTGTACAAGCCGTTATGTGGCAGATGCGTAAGCAAGTGAATCCGGGCCAGGTAGGTAATATTTAACAGGACAGCAGATGAAAAGCAAGAGAACGTCGGCTGATTGTGTCCGGTGCTGGTAAGTATTGTGATGAGTCAGGGTATGGGAGGTGTTCTGTGCCTGCGGACTCCGATCTGGCACCATGGGCCACAAACAGATCATAATGGGGAACTCCAGTGGAAGAAAAATGTTTCTCAGACACGGCAAGATGTGTTTTGCGTGCCCCAGAGAACCTACTGAGATGAAGGAATGACCGACTTAGAGGATAGCATTCAGGGGTAAATTCAAGGACATTTTTAGCCCCCAGTGCTCTCTTT
>NW_015245217.1:0-561 GCF_001447785.1 Gekko japonicus | reverse complement strand
TTCTCTGAGTTAAATTGAAATTAAGGAGGTGTGGAGCACAGCGCAGGGAGGAATACCAGAACAACAAAGGAACTGAATAAGGTGAATCTGCTCATCCAACACTGGAGCCTTTTCTAGCCATCGTCCTGAATTCACTTCATTTGATCTTTAATGCTCCCAATTTTTTTGTATTAGTGAAGCTCCAGATAGCGGAAGATGAGACTTCTCCAGAGCGAGGCAATACAGGGTAAGTTATAGCCTCTCCCAACCTCACCGAAAGGCCTTCCAATTTAAAAAGACAAAATAGATGAGGGTAGAAAGCCAAAGGACCGGGGAAATGATTTACTGAAATGCCATTGCCATGATGGTGGCATCAGAAACGAATGTCCTGCTGACTCCGGCATTCTGATTCCATTTTTGAAATGGATCTAATGTTATCTAAGCCTTTCATAGCCACTGAATTTAACTGATTTAAATGGGATACAGTTTGATTCCTCTCTGATACTGGGAGGCAATGAAACATACCCATTGTTATATACCGAGTCTGTACGTAAGTGCTGTCAAACTTTAACCAACTTATGG
>NW_015245216.1:0-561 GCF_001447785.1 Gekko japonicus | reverse complement strand
CCTGGAGGCTGGCAAGCCTATAGGGTTATGTATCTGCCCATAAACACTGAAATCCATTCTTGGTTACGTGGCACAGCTTAAACGTGGGCTATTTTGTTGGAGGTTGCTGTTTGATATCTTTGCCAAGATGACCTCCTCGTTCTTTCTCTCCATGTACACAGAAAAAATGCTCAGGTTTATTATAGTCAGAACAACTCAGCTTCAGCCTTGTGTTACTCAAATGTAAAATAAAAAACAAATAGTCTTCTATGTTTGTTCTTTGCTCCCATCAAATAACAACTTGCTATTCAAATACACAGATTTTCTTTTATCTTTTTTTGCAGCATAGGCAGTATAAGAAAAATGCAGTCAGCATAACCTCTGCTCCTTGACTTCTTCCTTCTGTTCCTTTAATTAGTTGTGTGGATTATTTCACACTTTTCTATTTTTACATCATTTCTACCAGCTGTGGATGGATGCAGAATTAATAATGTATTTAGAACAAAATATTTGAGTGCTGAAAATGTAGGTGCCCATAAATAATTTGAACTTTGACGGGCATAATTTGTTGTTGTTGTTGTT
>NW_015245215.1:0-562 GCF_001447785.1 Gekko japonicus | reverse complement strand
TCCCTGCTGGGATGGGATGGGGACTTTTTATCAGTCTCTCGCCAGTTCCAGGGCCTTCTTCTGGGTCCTCCTCTTCCATCTCCTTCCCCTTTCTCTCGCGTTTCCTGTGACTGAGGAAAGACACCCTTATTCACTTGCCTACTAAGAAGGAAGGATATCTAAAACGCAGAAAGACACCAAAAGAGAACTGAGTTATATCAGTGACCTGGTCAAGACAGACCGAAGTGGATCAGAAGGAGGGTCCATGTTGTAGTTTGCAGGTAAGGATTAACATCATGGGGTTATATTAAGTACCAAGCTTCTGAGGTTATGCTTCTTGGGTCCTTCAGGAGAGAAAGACGTCTCTATTGGGCTCCTTAAGACTCTGCTGTGGCTGTTGTGAGCTCGGCCTCCGGGACCTGGGGGCCAGTCTGTCTGGCGGGGGCAGGGAAACTGGGGCCCAGGGGTTCAAGCGACTGGTCGGGGCTTCACCGCTGCAGGCCGCTCCTCAGGAGGCCCCCGGAAGGGCTGGGCAAGCGCTCTGCCACCCGAGCAGCAGCCCGCCGAGGGGAAGGGCCAGGGG
>NW_015245214.1:0-562 GCF_001447785.1 Gekko japonicus | reverse complement strand
AATCCAATCTCTTCTTCTTCTTCACTGGCCAGGCCAGGGAGTGAGGCTTTAGCCAATCAATGCCTTTGGGACCAATCTGATCCTGCCAGCTTTATAATTCCAAACTTCCCCTCAGGTTCTTGACCTCCCTGCGAGGACACGTCTCCGCAGTATACCAGATCGCCTGGTCAGCTGACAGCCGCCTCCTGGTCAGCGGGAGCAGTGACAGTACCCTCAAAGTGTGGGACACCAAGACCCAGAAACTGGCCGTCGATCTGCCCGGCCACGCGGATGAGGTAAGGGGGCCAGCTGCTCGGTGGATAGTGCTCCCCCATCTCACTGACACTGCCCATCCTCTGGGACTGGTAAAATAGGGAACGGGTTCCTCCCAAGGGCCTCCAGTGGCTGACCCTGAGGAGAAGCAGTCCATTTGAGAGGTGGACTGTCTACAGGAGGGGAGGCTAACTTGCCTGAAGATGGTGCCAGCAGTATCTGTTGCTACATCACAAGGAAGAATAAGTCCAATGGAATCGAGTTCAAATCCCCATTTGGTTTTCTATCTATATATCTAATAGCGAAGGCG
>NW_015245213.1:0-562 GCF_001447785.1 Gekko japonicus | reverse complement strand
ATATGGTTGTTTCTTCAGTTCTCTGTTATTGTTGCCAATGCCATTGTTTTTATGGGGCCAGGGTGAAGCCTGAGGGGAAAAGACCCATCCCAGGAAGTGTGGTGCCACTCAGCATCAGTCTCAAGTGGGTGGGGCTTCATATCCAGGTCAGATAGATGCAGCTTCTAGCTGTTCTTTTGATGATGAAGAAATAAATCACACATCATGTTGAAGCCTCTCCTCAACCCTATGATGTGGCTTCCTATGTTGCTGTTGACCTTAGAGGAGACAGTGAGCCCAAGTTAAATAGCCACTCTAGGAAGCATATTTCCACATGTTGGTTTAGCACAGCAGATGCTCTAGTTATGCTGTGTCTAACTCTATCCTCCCAGAACTTGAGATTTTTTACTGTCCCAGAAGTCAAGTCATGAGGAGTCAGGTATCTCCTATGTGATTCCATTGGTGGGTTTAGAATGGCACTTTCTTGGATGTCCCGCCTCTGTCAAAGTTTTGGTGGTAAGCTCTTCAAGAAGATCAGCCTTTTGCCCTGATCTGGATAGCCCAGGCAAACTCGATCTCGTCA
>NW_015245212.1:0-562 GCF_001447785.1 Gekko japonicus | reverse complement strand
TTCATGGCAGAGTGAGGATTTGAACCCAGGTTGTCCAGATTCTAGTCCAAACTTTAAACATCACACCACATCAGCTTTTGCTATCCTTTCAGCATTTGGTCCTCTGTCATGAAAAATTGACTCTTCTCCCTCTCCCTTTCGTAGCTGCCTCCCCACCCTGTTGAGATGTAAAGTGTGACCTCTTTCTATCCTTTTGGCTGTTTTGACCCCTTACATTACTCTGTAAAGGACCTCAGTGGTACTCTGTCAACTGCTAATAATACCAAGGAGCAGAAAAGCAGCCGTTGCCCCTGTCGCACTGTGCAAAACCTATGACGCTTGCCGCCTCTCTTATTTCCTTAGCATGATGCAGATGGTACTGCAAACAAAAGACATGGATGCTATGGCTCCAGGGATCACGCAGCTGCTGAACACCTACTCGGATGATGAATATATAAGGAAGATTCAGAAACGGCTCGAGGAAAACACCTTTGCTCGTGAGCAGCGGGAGAAAAGGCGAAGGAAGATGCTACAAGAGCAACTGGTAGCCCATGAAGCACAAGAAGTGAGTTTCAGAGGGTAG
>NW_015245211.1:0-562 GCF_001447785.1 Gekko japonicus | reverse complement strand
GACCCATCCAATTAGCCCTTAAAATCATTTTAATTTGCAGCCATTCCAGTTCTTCCTTAGTGCTTGGACGTCTAATTTATGAGGTAACATGTCTTTAAGGTTGGCATTAAACCGTATAAGTAACAATGGAAGGTTAGAAAGGATAGGCATTATGTCCAGATTAGTTTTATCAGATGACCTGCAGCAGAGGTTCTATAAAAATGCCTCTAAGGGCCTTAATTAAAACAGAGGCCAGAACCAGGCTAAAATCTCAACCTCCAGTTATAGTCTGTAATTAGAAGACCACATGCCAAACGAAATGACAAACGATTTTTATCTGTAGCATAAAACTACACGAAAAGAGGGCCTTGTCAATGCCGACTCTTAATACTCTGCCCAAGGAATTTGAACATGTCCAGCAAGATTTCAACATTTCCTCCAGAGCTTTAATCTATTTCTAATTATCCTTGAAAATTAACACACTGGGGGGCATTAGAGAGAGCTTGTCCCTATTAATAAAAATCCATGCTCCCTTTTCCAGAAGTTTCTTTACGGCTTTCAGAGCATGATACGTTTCCAGTGA
>NW_015245210.1:0-562 GCF_001447785.1 Gekko japonicus | reverse complement strand
GGAGTAGCAAGAAGAAACTTTGGAGCCATGAGATAGGATGGAGTGCTGTCAACTGCTTCCTTGTACTGTATGCCTGAAGGACTGAATAAAATGTCTGGCTGTACTGACTTGAGAGTCCTGCGTGTGTTTGGGGGGAATGGGGCCAATGGATTCTAGAACGTTACCCAGCTGACAATGGGCTGCAGTATTACAGGGCACCTGGGAGATGCCCAGTCCTACCATAAGGTACAAAATATATCAAGCTAGAATAGCATAATAGAATTATGGAATAAGCACAGTATGTCAATACTATTCCGTCTTCATTGGTATCTGGCTCATTTCCACGTCCAGTTCAAAGTGTTGGTCTAAACAGTTTGGAATCTCAAAATGTTAAGGACTGGCTCTGCCCATTTGAATCTACCTGCACAGATCTTTAACTAAGGTCCTGTTCTGTGTTCTGCACCATCTGGGGTATGGTGGGGAGAGACTCAAGGAAGTCTCCCCCCCCCCCAGGCTGTGGCATTCCACTTTGGAACTTTTTGCCCTGGGCAGTCCATTTGGTTCTTTTATTTGCTTTCAGATG
>NW_015245209.1:0-562 GCF_001447785.1 Gekko japonicus | reverse complement strand
TCTCTTTTTTTGAATCGGAGAGATACATCACATTGAGAAAAAGAACATTGCTGATCGAATTGGAAAATTTACCTCGTTGAGAAGCAGCCCCTTACAGAAAAAATACGGCCGGAAATATACTGGGAGATTGGAGACGGAAGAGAGAGAAGCGGGGTAAGGACTAAGTTTGTTTTTGCTCGTCTTTCGCTGAACATAAGCTATACTTCAGGATTTATCCAAGTGTAAACAGAGGGGAGGTTGAGTTTGAAGAAAATGGAGGAAGAGGAGATTAATGAGGAAAGGAATGAAGACACCAAAGTATCCGACCTTACGTGGGAACAGTTCCAACACTTTTGGTTGGAGGAAGCGAAACAAGTAATTAATGCAACTTGCGAGACTGTATTGAGAAATGCCTGTGAGAATATGATGAGTAGCCTACAGAATATATCTCTAGAATGGAAAGGCATGAATAAATTATTGCAAGAAATGCGAAGAGGGGAGGAAGAAAAGGGACAAGAACAGGAGCAGGAGAGAGAGGCCTTGGAAACACAGACGCTGCTGATAAACGCAGAGACAAAAAAAA
>NW_015245208.1:0-562 GCF_001447785.1 Gekko japonicus | reverse complement strand
CTGCAAAGATAACCGGACTTGGCAACCCTATCTCTAGTGCCATCCTTTTAGTACTCCAAACTAGAGCCAGGAGTTCAATATCCCATGTGCGGTGTTCTGGGAAAATGTAAATGGAGCTGAATGGATTCAGCAGTACTAGCTTTACACAAAGTTTAAAGACACTCTTTTAGGTAAGGATACCCCTTTACATTCCCAGGACAGAAGATGATGTTTGATAGGCCTTCTGCTCTCAAACTTTTAAAAAGTCAACACTGAATGAGACCAGAATTACAGTAATGTTTGGAAGAATGCCAAACCACCATTACATTTAAAAGATAATTATTTTAAGTACAGTAAATGGCCGCATCATTAATCACTAATGATGCTGCCGACACTAAACAACAGGTCTTGGTGACATTTGTGCAGTAGTATTCTACACAGAACCCATAATAGCACTGTACACACAGAGCGGAAGGTTGGCATATTCCTTGTGATAACTTTAGTTGGAATGCTCAGACCTAGCCATATTATCACAGCAAAAGTACTTCACTGAGGGAAGACATCTAGATACAGTGCAAGAAAT
>NW_015245207.1:0-576 GCF_001447785.1 Gekko japonicus | reverse complement strand
CATGTCACTTCAATAGAGATGGTTGTTCAAATGAATTGGGCTTTGAAGTACCAGTTTGGTGTAGTGGTTAAGTGCGCGGAACTCTAATCTGGGAGAACTGGGCTTGATTCCCCACTCCTCCACTTGCAGCAGCTGGATGACCTTGGGCAAGCCATAGTTCTGTCAGAACTGTTCTTGAAAGAGCAGTTTCTGTCAGCTCTCTTAGCCCCACCTACCTCACAGGGTGTCTGTTGTGGGAAGGGGAAGGAGAAGGAGTTTGTAAGCCACTCTGAGACTCCAAGAGAAGAGTGGGGTATAAATCCAATCCCTTCTCCTTCTTCTTCATCTGCAGGTTGTTTGCTGTTTATGCCTTTCCGGCAATTCAACATTGTGGCATGAAAGAACAGCACGGATCAGGAAACTAAAGTGGTTTTTATGGCAACGTAGCGTCTTATAGATAAAGTCATGGTATTCCCTAATCTGCACTCAGACACGGTTGGCACTCAAGACGACAGGTGACATTCCTACAGCATGCCACCCTTCGAGCTACTAGTTTTTAAGGATAAAGTAAAGGTATGTTTGAGAAGGCCAGGACTG
>NW_015245206.1:0-562 GCF_001447785.1 Gekko japonicus | reverse complement strand
TCAAGAGCGGCTGCCAGTGGGAGCAGGAAACACTGAGCTACTGAGAGTCTCCAGTGGTCTGACTGCACGGCAGCTTCATATGTTGTATACAGAGCGCTCTCAGTAGCATTCAGTTAAACTGCAGTTCTGCCTCAACCACCTCTTGGGAGAGCGTGCTTATTTCTGGAGTAAGAAAATCTGTTTGGGTTTGATATTCTTGGATTCCAGAAAATGCCCATAAATATCTCCTGCGGTGACTGCAATTGCCACTGAATAATAGTTCTGTGATAGCACCGCCTCTGGATCCTTGGACCCCACGGCCCTCTTTGGATTTATTGTATATGTGGCCAGTTTCCTCAGGCTGGGACACCTCCAAAAGTTCCAGCAGCCATATGTGGACAATCATCATTGTGGTTATGTAGTGGTTTTTACAGGTCTTTGTGCACCCCGGAATCCCACCAGGGGGTGGGTGGGCAGCATTTGTCCACAAATATAGCGAACGAGCTGCAAATGGAATCATCTGAGTCTGTTGCAGAATGTCTTTGCAACTTGTTGGCCTTTAAGTTACATACACCCAGCGGTT
>NW_015245205.1:0-562 GCF_001447785.1 Gekko japonicus | reverse complement strand
AATCCTATGTAGAGTTACTGCAGTCTAAACCCATTAACATCATAGGGCTTAGACTGGAAAAACTCTTCATGCAATTGTGCTGTCAGTCTCCAGAATGAAATTTGATTGGTTCAGCCTTATTCATAAATGTTACCCATAACAATCCTGAACTGATAAATATGTAGGCCACGCAGAGTTGTCACTGACTGTGACAGTTTCAAAAGGAGTTCCACTGGGAATCTAAACAGGTTTACTTAGAAGTGAGATCTCATAATTTCAGTAAATGTTCTTTGAAGGAAGAAGGCTTAAGCATGCAGCCTTACCTTTCCTTGTTCGAAGAACATTCTTGTAGTTCCACACTGTCAGAGAGGGATAAGAAAGCATTGCTGAAGGAGTGCTTCTAGTGGGCAGTGTGTGGACCCCAGGAGCAGAAATTTGGGAGGCATTTGGGGCTGCAGCAGTACGGGGAGGTGGGCAAGTCATGCTCAGTTGATTTAGATCCTTTTGCCCATCAAAACGCTCCATAGGATCCAGTGCACTTTATTGTTACATACAGGTTAAAGCAACAAGATTTAAAATATGA
>NW_015245204.1:0-564 GCF_001447785.1 Gekko japonicus | reverse complement strand
TCCATGGCAGCTTTGGAATACACTACACTTTCCTTCTGTTGACTCATGCCACTGTGAAGAGCAGACAGCGAAATCCGAGAAGAGCACTCATTTCCCAAGAGTTCTCCCTGTCTCTTTAATATTAGAAAATGTTGGCTCATAAGAACATAAGAGAAGCCAATGGTTGTATCAGGCCAATGGCCCATCAAGTCCAACACTCCGTGTCACAGAGTGGCCAGAAACACCAGGTGCCCTTAGGAGGTCCCCCAGTGTCAGCCAATGGGATTGATGAGCACGAAAGTCAGAACTGCCCTGCCCTGGATGGCCCAGGCTAGCCTGATTTCATCAGATCTTGGAAGCTAAGCAGGGTCAGCCCTGGTCAGTATTTGGATGGGAGACCACAAAGGAAGTCCGGGGTTGCTGTGCAGAGGCAGGCAATGACGAACCATCTCTGTCCGTCTCTTACCTTGACCTGGATAGACCTGGATAGCCCAGGCTAGCCTGATCTTACCAAATCTTGGAAGCTAAGCAGGTTCAGCCCTGGTTAATATTTTTTATGGGAGACCACAAAGGAAGTCCGGGGTT
>NW_015245203.1:0-562 GCF_001447785.1 Gekko japonicus | reverse complement strand
ACTTGTAAAAAACATAGAGTGCCAGGGAAATGCTAGAGTGCCCCATGATACTGTGATGTCGCTGCTGATTAAAGAGCTGGAAATGATGGAAATTCCAATGAGTATCTGTCCCCTGGTCCTTTTGGAATGGCTAACCGAGGGCTAGTGACCCTAATCCTGAATTTCGCTATTATGAGGAAAAGGATGCTACCTCTACTTATGTAGGTTGTTTCTTAATCCAGAAAAATGCTTCTCAATTTTTTTTTAATAACAACTAAACATTTCTTTGATTGAAGGCTTCTTAGCATGTAGGATGACTTCAAACTTAGCTGAACAGAGTTTTTTCAATTCTAGTGAATAAAAACAAACAAGCAGGGACTGACAATAATAAAGAACTGTAGCCTGGGAATGGAGAAGCCTCCCAGCTCTCATGTTGCAGAGGTCACTCAGCAGCCACTTCAGGGGAAAAGACAATATCCAGGGGATGTACTTCAAAAGTACCATATTTGGCAGCAGGACCATGTGAGGGCTAGGGAGAGGAATTTGCTGGCATCGTTCCCCCAAGTCTGTAACAGTGCTATAA
>NW_015245202.1:0-562 GCF_001447785.1 Gekko japonicus | reverse complement strand
TTGCCTGGGGTGTCTTGTGGAGACTCTTTTTTTTATTTAAAGGCCATGTAACGGAGGAGGGTTAGAACAATATCTGGCATGAAGGATATTGTAAAAATGGGTCAGAATAGTCTGTGTATCTTTTGTCTCCTTCATCTCTCCAAGGTCATACTTTCAGATACAAAACTAGGGCAAAACTGTGCGGCTGAGCATTTCATTTGAGAGTTAACTGCCGGCTTTTGGCAGCTGCTTTCGGTACTGTGGTATTTTGCATACCATTTTTCATAACTGGGATTTTTTTCTCACTATGTACCATCTCGACCCTTAATAACACTGGAAAGACAATTTAAATTTTTTAAAAATAAAACGTTTATAGGATCACAGGGCATGTTTTATGGGGGTCATTGGACATGTTTTTAAAAAGGAGAACCAAAGCAGTGATTGTATGAAAACCACCTAGACCAAGGAAATCTCCTGCCAAAATTAGCTGCAGTGCTGGCGTGGGCTTTCCCCTCCTCTTCCAGTCCCTGTCCAGTCTGGTCCCTTTTTCTTTCGTTGACCAGTTTGGTGTAGTGGTTAAGTG
>NW_015245201.1:0-562 GCF_001447785.1 Gekko japonicus | reverse complement strand
AGCTCATGGTTGTCTTTCAAATGTACATAAGTGACTACAAACAGTTATGTTAGAAGTCATCTGGCCAGAGGTTGCAGTTAAGTGAGATCCTGGCATGCCTTTTGCACATGATGCCAAGGTGTGAGCAGCATTGCTGTTTTCTGTTATAGAACTACTGATGAAAGTAGACAGGAAACAGCAGATGAGTTAGGTATGACTGTCTCACATTGACTGGTGATGCTTTTAGGCTGGCTTCATCTCTGGCTCTGCAGAACAGGCCATACTTTGAACAAGGGCAACACCAGGGAGCACTATTGTTCCCTTTTTCTGGTCACTGGGTCTAGTAAATTGCTCCCAAGACTTCAATTATGTCCCTCTGCTCTAACCAATTATCCTTTTGTTTAAATAGGGAATTAAGCTCTTAAAAAGACTTCAGTAGGGAGAAGACAGATTACCACAGCACCCAAGCAGTTTTAGCACCAGCAAGCCTGCAATTCCATGAATGCTGGACAGACACACCAATTGGTACCTGAAAGAAAAATATGGTTTCTGGGAATTATGGGGCTGACTCCACTGGAAGGTT
>NW_015245200.1:0-562 GCF_001447785.1 Gekko japonicus | reverse complement strand
AAGGTGCACACTCAAGGATTGCTCTAAGAAATGATACTTCTGGCCTTAACAATTTATCTAGGACTCAAGCAGAGTTGCCAGTACTCCAGCAGGGTTGGGGAATGCCTCTGGCTCTCATTTCTCCCTACAGGAGTTGTAGCAGGAGGAAAAAATGCCTACTGGAAGTATGATGTAACTTCAGGGAAAAACCAAGAAATGATGTCACGCATCTTTAGGAATTGCCAAAACATCTATAGAAAGTCATTGTGTTTTCGGTGCATCCTAGAGAGAACTGACATCACTTCCAGGAAGAAAGAAGTATGACAAAAGCTGAAGGAAGCTAAAGATGACAAGCACAAGACTTAGTGCAGAAAGGAACTACTCACACTGTCTCCTAATTTGCCTTGCCCCTCCTACTAAAGCTAATGCTGAGGTTCAGACAGCAACCAGCCCCAGAGAATTTTATGAAAAGGAGAATCCTCATGTGACTCAACTTATTCCTCTGAAAATATTACCAGGGGTAACAGTGATATCACTTATACAGTAGCCTTCTCTAGCAGTCAAGATGAGTGGCACATCACTT
>NW_015245199.1:0-562 GCF_001447785.1 Gekko japonicus | reverse complement strand
CAGCACAGTTCCCCTTCCGTTCTGGACCACAGAACCTCTCCTTCCTGGTTCACGGGCAACCATCCAGACCCCGATAAAACATTCTGAACTCTCTTAACACAAATTCCGGCTGCCCACACAAGTCCATTGATGCCTTTCGGATTATGTCAGGCACGAACAGACACTCCGAGGAGTAGAGATTATCATGGCAAGTGATGGCAAGAAGGATGGAGAAACATTCTGGGATACCTCCCTATGGACAGAGAAGGTGGGGCGAGAGTCTATGGGACACTTACAAATTGCAGGCCCTGGTAGCGGGCAATTGGGAAGTCCTTCACCACATACGTGGGGCTGTAGGCACAGGGCACCAGCACATTCTCCACATGGGATGGCTCGATCTGGGGAGCTGAGATAAAGGTCGTTAACAAGAAAAAAAGCCACAGCTTCAAGGCAGGTATCTGAGCCCCAACCAAGCTTAACCTGAACGACCACCCTCCTTTGTTTTTTACTATCTTGCCTTCTACAGTCTGGATAAATGCCAGATAGCCAGGGCCGCGTGCAGGGCTCTTTTTGTAGCAGGAAC
>NW_015245198.1:0-562 GCF_001447785.1 Gekko japonicus | reverse complement strand
AGGTCATTTCTTCTTGAGATACAAATCAATTTAAGATGGCCTCCCCCTTCCTTCAGACCTCTTGGGTATTCTGAGATGCCACTTGAACCAAGAATATATTTTTTTTTTCTGCCAGAGAAAACTCCAGGAGACTTCTGTTGTAAATAGAGCACGGCAGGAGAAAACCTTTTAAGAGATTCTGCAAATGTCGAAAGTGTTATAACAAAGGGCTTTGGCTGTAAGTCAGAGTGTATTAGAATGCTAAATAGCTTAGCGTGGTTCCACACTGGGCCAAACACTGCAATCAAATTATTGCTCTCCCATCATTAGCTGCTTCTGGAATTAGAACATGGGATCCGCACATCGGTGAAAACGTTCACCTCTGTTTTACCTTCTGCGTAAGATATTTTGTTACCGTCGCAGATCTGGTTCCTTTCTTGATCCCTTGCATTTGGGGAATTTATGCCATCATTAATTTCCTCCCATATGGGCTGATCAGCGCTGCTACCACATAACAGCATATCGCTGCCCCATCGCGGGATTTTCTCATCTACTCAAATTAGGTCAAGAATATCCAAAACTT
>NW_015245197.1:0-562 GCF_001447785.1 Gekko japonicus | reverse complement strand
TGATTCATACCAACACGTGAACTCATTATTTAATAATGGTACAGCTAGATGTGGACTATCTTGTCTGAAAGGTACTTGTTTTTGAGGTGATTGTCGGAAAATGTGAAAACTTGGTCTGGGGCACATGACTCGTAATGGCCATTTCACACACACAAGTCACCATTTGATGGTGTGGTTGCTGAGGGAACATGCATGTCTATAACTCTCAGAGGCATGCCCGGATGGTCCCTGGAACGCTGGCCTTCTCACCACCCAACAGGTCCAGAGCAAAGAGGCCAATATTCCATTTTAGAGGTGCCCAGTTTGAGATGGTTTACAAGATTACAGGGGGGGGTGAGGTTCCCCACTCCATGCCACCAGCCTTCAGTCAGACTCCTGCCTCCAGCCCGTCTGTCACCTGAGAACCTGGCCCACGTGCCTCCTTAGAGAGGCCTGTCCTTCACACTTCGAAAATGTCAGCTGGAGGGAAGAAAGTGATTGCAACCGCAGGACACTAGAATAGAAACAGATACCTTTAATAGCTAAATGGATGGGTTCTGCGAGCTCTTTTTCACTGGAATGA
>NW_015245196.1:0-562 GCF_001447785.1 Gekko japonicus | reverse complement strand
CCTCCGATGCATCCCTGCCTGAAATCTCCCTTCTTAAAAAGAAATCAAAGGGAAGTGGGCAACCCCACTCCAAACTGAACCCTTCCCAAGTCGGTGGAGGCCCAAACCAAGCGGCATGGCAGCGAAGCGTCCCCACAGGGCAGGGAGCGAGCTTTGCTTTCTGAGGGGTGCTGGAGCTGCAGGCTACGTTGTGGCCTTTGCCAAAAGCCCTCTCAGGGGCAGGGAGATCAGCATTGGCCTAGAGACCCCTCTTCTCTGCCAGAGACTCCTTCCTCGACCACCCCCCTTATCCCTCCGTTCTCTTCCACGGGCTGCACAAAGAGGGGGTGCGGGGAGTGAGCGGGCCACGTACCTCCGTGGTTCTGGGGGATCAGACTGACCAGCAAGCCAGCTGGAGACCCTGCAGAGCCCTCTGTTGGCAGAGGACAGGGATGCTTCACCAGGGCCTGGCGGGTCAAGCCTGGGCTGCAAGACTGCCACCATGATCATTTAAGGTCATTTCAGAAACACCAGAGAACCTTTCCCTCTTTCTTTTCTTTTGTATTTGTGTGTGTGTGTGTGT
>NW_015245195.1:0-562 GCF_001447785.1 Gekko japonicus | reverse complement strand
TTTGTTTAGTTTGTGAAATATGAATGGCATCATGTATTGTTACTGGCAGGGCCAATCCAAAAGCTTTTGGGAAAGTGACTGGAACTGTACCCTGAGCTACTGACTCTGTTGGAAACTAGTCTTTTTTGGCCTCAAGATATAGTTGGAAGGTACATGTTACAGAGACTTTGTTGAAGCTAAGTGGGTATCAAGTCTGGTCAGATCTCCAGGGAATCCTACATATGTCACCTTGAGTTGGATGATGGAAGAAGGCCATGATATAAATGAAATAAAGTTGCCATGCCAGCTCTTTAAATAGTTCCAACTATCATTGGTCATTGTCCTTTCCTGTTACTATGTAGATTTTCCATATTTCAACAAGGAGTGTGGCTCAGCAGGTTAATTTCGGTATTTTGCTTATAACTGATCTCTGTGGTTGCTGATTCACATCAGATGGTGTGCTGCACCAAAAGGGACTGGATTTGGTATGTTTTGCCTCAGAGAGCATGGCAGATTTGGGTTAAGCATGGTACTTTTTAGAAAGGAGGTTATCAATCAGTTAGAACCGGATATGGAACAACTG
>NW_015245194.1:0-562 GCF_001447785.1 Gekko japonicus | reverse complement strand
GTGCCATAGGTTTGCCACCACTACCCTAGGTTCTGGGCCTCTATGTTGTCTGCAGCACCCACAGAGTTCTGCCACCACTAGGCCTAGTTACTGCAGTCCGTTATTATCTCTGACATTCTGTGTAACGATAGGGTTCCTGATATTTTAAATATATGACCTCTGGCTCTTTATCCCCCTATCCAGGGCTGGAAAACGATTTCATATTCGTAGGTGCCGGTCTCAGTTTGGGTAGGTAGTGTTCAGTTTGAAGATAAAGGCTAGGCAAAGTTTTCAAACCTCTAAGTTCCGGGGCACCTGAGCTTGGTTTCCGTGCTTTCTTTTCTGTTTTGTTGTTCTCTCTACCCTGTCAAAATTTAGATTGCAAGGACTGAGGGGTGAGTTGTCTTTCTTACTCTGTAAATCACCATATATGAAAGATGCAACTTTTGGGGGGGCTGTCAAGTCAGCTGAACTTACAGTGACTCCATGGGGTTTTCAAGGCAAGAGGTGGTCCGAGATGGTTTGCTGTTGCCCGGCTCCATGCCGTAACCCTGGTATTCCTTGGTGGTCTCCAACTCAAATA
>NW_015245193.1:0-562 GCF_001447785.1 Gekko japonicus | reverse complement strand
TAGAAACCAAAATTGGAGGACCCAGAGTTAGCATGTGAAACAGCCACATGTGGCTCTTGAGCCACAGGGTACCACTACACTGTGTTATTACAGGATCACTCATATCAATATATTGGGGGGTGAGCTGTGGCTTATTTCAACAATGGAAGAGGTTTCTGAAACATACCTGACAGCAATTTTCCTATTCTCTAAAGGGGGATTTATGTTCCAGTCCTTCATATGCAGCCGAAAGGGGGGGGGGGGCCAAGGATGTTCACTGGTAACTCAAATATCACAGGAGACAAGCTAAACTTAGTCCTGTTAAGAATGCCTGGGTTACGTATTATATTTAGCCAAATCCTTTAGGAGAGGGTTGCAAGCTACACTCAGACAGGTCGGTGACACGTTTCACTGGTGAGTTAACATATCAAGAACAATCTCAAAAAGGTAGTTAAAGAGCAGGTTAAAGAGGTAGTTAAAAAGTTAATGCTTCATCTCATTTTTCAAAGACACCTGGGAAACCAACATCTACTGAATTAACTGAAAGCGTTATTATTTCTAGGTTAGAACCCCAAAAGTTATA
>NW_015245192.1:0-562 GCF_001447785.1 Gekko japonicus | reverse complement strand
GGCAAGGGACACCTTTACCTTTTTAAGAACAGAAGTTCTCCACGAATTCAAAGGTTAAAGCATAACCTCCCAGGTATGATTACTGGCATGGCTGTCTCTACCTGCAAGGTTACTCCTACAGTGGACCTAGTTGGTGCACAGGGCTCCACCCAAATGGTTCACCCTCACTTTGTTTACACAGCACAAAAGCAACACCCAATCCCTTGGATAAACATGGGCTGGGACTGAACTATACTGCCAGAAGACTTCACATATATCCAGACTAGAGGTTCCCAGCACTGACTTGGCAAATGCCAGGAGGTTAAGGGGATGGAGTTTGGGGAGGACATACTGCCACTTCCGGGGGATGCTTTAAGCTGCCTCCCCCTGCTCCTGGACATTCCTAGAGCATCGTGACGTGGAGGCCATCTTAAATCCTGCTCCTCAATTCTTCAGGGATGGGGAATTGGGGGTGGGGTCCGGAGATTCCCCACCCCAGATGGCTCAGAAATCATTCTGAGCGCGGGAATGATCTCAGAAGCCATGCCTCCTGTGCTGGCAAATCTGATCAAAACTCCCTCCA
>NW_015245191.1:0-562 GCF_001447785.1 Gekko japonicus | reverse complement strand
CCCCCCCTACACAGACAGCATTTGGGGAAGCATTTTGAGCTGCAGCAGACAGGGAGAAGAGGAGAAAGCTGAAATCTGCAGACAGAAAGCCTTCCATCCATGCAAAAACTCTACTGGATGCTACTCTTGGTCTTTCTTCTGAACTTTCTTGTGGGCAAACCTCCACGCTTGGAAAGACCCAGTTCGGAGGATCTCACCTGCCGGCACCAACTCACCCTACTGGTGATTTCCTTTCCCTCCTCCAGGAAGTGAAGAATCAGGAAAACAGTAGAGAAATAGTTCAGAAAGTCCCGAGTCATTAACGGTGAGTTTTGGGTCAGCTAATAATGGAACTGTGTCAGCTCTCCACAAACACTAGCTGGTGCATTTCCTCCTCATCCCTCCCCCCATTTCCAAGTATTTATCCAGTTTTGAGTGGGGCAAGGGAAACTGGGAACTGAGAAGACTGGCAAAAGCTAAGGACTTGTGCGAAGTCCCCGTAATTCCGGTCTTACTATAAAGTTGAGGAGCCTCCACTGGAAAGAAAGGAACGGAGATCCCAGGCAATGCTCCCTCTAAGCTG
>NW_015245190.1:0-562 GCF_001447785.1 Gekko japonicus | reverse complement strand
TTCTTGCTTTCGAACTGCTAGGTTTGAAGTACTTCAGTTTAAAAAACAATACATTTACCATGGTTACCTTTTTAATCATCCAAAAGAGCTTTAATCGATGAACTGAATCTATTAACTGACTGACCTCCTGCAGCCCTTTTAATAGGGCCTAATGTTCAACAGAACGCTTCATGTATATTAGCTCAGGAGCGCTTGCAGCAACCTGGAATGGTCCTTAATTTCTGGTCCCTGACTGACGGTTGACCCCATTTGTCTCACATTGGGGTTGGTTTTACCCCCTCCAAGTGTGCAATATGAGTTGCTAGACATGACCTTTGTCAAGGTTCAGCTGCCTTCCCCAGGGCCCCTGCAGGTGAAATATCAGGTGTGCGGAGCTGATGCATCTTCTCCTGTGGCGTCACTGCCTGAGCAGGAACACCTTGGCACTCCTGCTGTGCTCAGCCTGCCGACGCTCACTCTCCAGCTGCCGAAGTCTATTTTGAACTCTCAGAAACATATTGCAGGACAGTGACGGCGTTTCAAAAGTAACTTTAGCCCAAAGAGCAAACACCCTCCTATGCTT
>NW_015245189.1:0-562 GCF_001447785.1 Gekko japonicus | reverse complement strand
ACCTTTACCTTTATTTTAAACCTTACTTGATATATTGACAAGAAAGTGAACAGCTGGTGAGGCAGCTCGCCAACAACAGATACTCCCCACACACTCATTTCTCCACAATGAGTGGTTCCAAGAAGCTGGAGAGCCTCCTTTATGAAGCTGATGATTCTGCTTAGAAGAACTACTCAGGCTTTCAAAAATAATTACAGTCAAATACTTTGCGGGCACATTTACGGAGTAGCTCGTGAAGCACAACATTACCTTGTGCACCAGAAGGCCGAGGAGGCCATTTTCAAGGGAGCAAAAGATCTTTGCATCAAAAAGAGAATCATTAAACTGACCAGTCTGGCCACTGCCTCTTGGAGGGGTTTTTTTAAGCATTCAATAAAGAATCTCTGACCACAAGTCTAAAAAAGACCCCTTCCTGTTTGTAAAGTCAAAGCAAAGTATATCATATAGACATTTAACATTAACCGATGCTTCAGACACTTTTGCCTAGAGCTGGAGGAGAGCCTGTGCCTCAGCAAACAACAATAAGAGGGTTGTATTCTGTATCAGGGGAAGGAAGGTGGCA
>NW_015245188.1:0-562 GCF_001447785.1 Gekko japonicus | reverse complement strand
CTGCTGAAGTGTTTTAACTTGATACACCCAACACTGTCCCTTGATCTCTCTGCTTTTGTACCACTTGGAAGCTTGGAAATTTATGTGGCTTTTTGGTCTGTAAGTCTCATGATCCCTCTAACAGGAGTCGGGACGGGGTTCCTGTCCCCTCTTGTGCCAACAGAAAAGCGGATGGGATGCAACCCAAAGCAACTCATGCTCACAAAACTTTAACAGAGTACTCTTGAAAGACAAAAATATGGGCAAAACGGGGACAAAGATTAACCAGAGACAGGTATCCTAATACGGGGACCGAAGGGGCAGTTGGAGTGCAAGAGGTGGATCTAGTGAACCATCTGCAGAAGGCACTTTCCTGTCCAACATCCCCCTCTCCCAAACAGTCCTTTCCAGCCCCAAGAAATGCTTATTTCCAGGGTCTCTGGATCTGTGTGGATTAATAGCCACAACAACCACATGGGCCCAGGAGGCTGAAATGAGGAGAAACGAGGCCAGGAGACCGAAATAGTGCTGAAATTACTATTTTGCCTCTTCCATCAGCACAGCTCTGCTGATGGAAGAGAAA
>NW_015245187.1:0-562 GCF_001447785.1 Gekko japonicus | reverse complement strand
ATTTCCAGGGCTGCAGAAGAGCTGTAGACATCCATCCCCCCTGGTTGCCTTGTCACTTGATGCCTCAGCACCAGATTGTCTGGCCCACAGACTGTTCCCATGGATCAAACAGACCTCTGCAAAACTCATGGCAGTCTGCAAAACTCATGGCAGACCTCTGCAAAACTCATGGCAGTCCATTGAAAACGAAAATGCACAAACTGGACAAATGGACCACGAACTGGGCCCTGGTCTGTGACGAAACTTGGTCTGTGGTCCAGACCATGCCCACCCCTAGTCCTAAACTTGTTCATGCAGCAGATGCAAAGATTTAAAGGCTATGGTTGGTTGGAGGGTGTAGTCCAAATGCTGATGCCAACATCTAAAAAAACTATATCATGTTCATCTTTCATTCTTCAATTCCCACCACTTTTTGCAGTAAAATTCTGTCCAGAAATTACTTTGGCTTGATCTAAATGATACAACTTAATCACGTTCTTGGTTGGTGAAGCAATATCTGGCACAAGTGCTTGCCATGTTTGTACCACACACTGTGTGGTGTAAAGGATTTTGTTAAATTTTC
>NW_015245186.1:0-562 GCF_001447785.1 Gekko japonicus | reverse complement strand
CCTCTCCTCTTTGGTTTAAAGAAGCAGAGCGGAATGAATGCAGGCAAGGAAGTTTAATGGGGTTTCCCTAATGCACCAAACAATGGGAGCTATTTCTCTTTCCGCTGCTGCAATTGTAAAATGAATTCTCCTGCAAAGGACCGGATCAGAATTTCCTAGAGTTGCATTATATTAAACTAATGTTAGGAGGATATATTGCTGCTGTCATTTAAGGAAGGGGGGGGGAACCCAGCAACCCGAATGTGTGTTGAACAGACGGCTAATACCTTTCTGCTCCCTCTTCTCCGGCAAAATTGTCATTCTGGTTTCTAATTTTACATCGCCGGCCATCAAGAGAGACAAACTGCACGTGAAACCATTGACAAAGTGGAATCGTTTCCTTAATTTGTCCTTCGGGGTGGTGGAAACGAAGCTAAGTTTGTAATGAGGATTAGATTGGCTTCAGAATCACAGAGGTTCCAAAATGTTCAGCCATCATTCATTTTTTTGGGAGGAAAAGAAAGACATTTGGATTTAGTTGGGATCTCGTTGCTTCCTAAGGATTCGGTGCAGGGAGCAGCTG
>NW_015245185.1:0-562 GCF_001447785.1 Gekko japonicus | reverse complement strand
CCAAATGAGAAGAAGCTGACGTGCCTCCCTTAAAGATGGCCCAAAGCCAGCCTCCAGGGGAAGGGTGTTCCGTACTTGAAAAGCACCCGCTGAGCACATTTTTCTACACACCCTTGTTTACGAGTATGGTGGGTATAGCTGGGAAGGCGGCCCAGCCTGCCTGGACTTGGAGAAGGCAATGGAGTTTGGGAGGAGACTGCTTCCGAAGTAGTGTCGGAGGCACAAGGCACGTGCAACCTGGTCGGCTTCTTTCCTAGCAGGAGATGCTAGGTGAGGCCTGGACAGCTTGTGATCCACTAGGCTGGACTCAGCCCCACGACTGTGAATTGTGCTCGAAATCCCCACTGGTTTGTTAAGTTTTTATAGTGCCGCTAGACTCCCGTTTTATTGTGCTGCCACGGACTTAATGGAAGTAACCACTTCTCTAGGTGCTCCTCGGGCGTGCCGTCCTCTCTTAGCCCCCCCCCACCCTCCCGGTTGCCATTTTCCAGTCTGTTTCTCCGAGGATCATTACAGGGTGGCGGAAAGTGCCACCAAGTGGCAGCCAGCTCGCAGGAACCCC
>NW_015245184.1:0-562 GCF_001447785.1 Gekko japonicus | reverse complement strand
CATTGTAGAGCTCGTTGGGTGACCTTAGATCAATCACTTAGCTTACCCTATTTTACAGAACGTTGTGAGAGCATAAGGGTGGTGGTAGAGGGAACTATATATGCCCCTCTGGCCTTTCCAGTGGAAGTGCAAGATAAATATGGATGGAGCGATTGTACAAGATTGTCTGAAGAATTATGGGGGAACCTAGATAGTTTTGAAAAGGCTATCAGTGTTTCCTCTCTTTATTTGTGTGTTTCATATATTCTGTAAAGGCCTGAACTGTAATATTTCTGGGTTTCAAAATAGAGACCAGAAGAACAAGTTTTTCCAACAGTTTTTGATCTAAGGAGCCATTTCAACAGGTTTATGTAAGCACTCTCAACTAAATGAACTGCCTACTTGAACATGTGACCTTAGGGAAGGTCTTCAAGACTAATATAAAAGAATGCCTTAAAATTATAAATTCTATCACTACATAAGCAGTTTAGATTATATTGCCCTTAAGAGACCCCTATTCCAACTGACTAACCCCCAGGTTCATCCTAAACCCCGCAATTGGGTATATATTTTGGTGCCTTGA
>NW_015245183.1:0-562 GCF_001447785.1 Gekko japonicus | reverse complement strand
GCTGGGCTTTTGCTACAAAAAAAGTCCTGAGCAGGACCCAACGCAGAGCTCTGAATCCCTAATATTACCAGCCTTCTTTAATGCCAAAGGGTAAAATGCCATTTGATCCAGTTGCCAAACTGCAAGGAGGGAGAAGCAACCCTGATAGTCCTGGTATGAGAATGTGCAAAAAACCCACACCCCTCCTAATACTTGAATTCAAATTTCCTATGCAAATGAGTTGTTTACCATCACTGCTATCTATACATTCTCTCCATACCCGGTAACTCTAAACTCATTCATCAGCCCTCTTAGAGCGCATCATGTGTACAAAGAGAAGCCACTGTTTGCATTTTATGCAAAGGCGCTGTGCTGGATCCGATTTACTTCCTGTTGTGTTTGCAATGGTTAGTTTGTTGTCTTAGCAAAAGGACATCCTGATAATAATATGTATGATACTGCAATGACTACAGTGTAAAGGCATAATCCAGGGAGGAAGAGTGCTTAACCCTTATATTTGGGTTTTTTCCCCATTTATCCCAGCTTTTTCTGTCCACAGCTTGCATGAACAATAAGTTGCTGT
>NW_015245182.1:0-562 GCF_001447785.1 Gekko japonicus | reverse complement strand
AGACTTCTTACATGGATCAGAACTGATTTGGTTCTCCCCCTCCCCCCCAAGTATTTTTAAATATTTCCCCATAACTTCCCGACGACAATCAGCTTTACCATTAGGAGAGATGAGACACATAAGTAACGCAGAGAGAGCTGCATGAATACCAAGTTGTTCATTAGTGGCAGAGGAGAGGGAAGGAACGCTGAGTGAGCAGATAACGGAGAGGGCACCTAAAATTAACCGTTATCATAGCTTCCGTCCTCGCTCCTGCAATGGAACATTTCAGGGGCTCAACCTTTGACACCTAAACAGGAGACTCTTGCCCCTTAATCTGAAATATATCAGCATGATTAACTTATTTCCCCTTTTCTAGCAGGATGCCTTGCTCGTACACGGGAAGGAAATAGCCTTCAGTTACATCGGTATCACTTTCTTCCAACTGGCTTTTGTAAATGTTTCTTCCAAAGGTCTTACTAATACACCTCCTGCCTCCACCAATCTTATGATACTGCAAAGTGAACAGTTGGTGAGAGAGTATATTTATTGGCTGCTTTTTAAATTTATTTTATTTATTTAT
>NW_015245181.1:0-562 GCF_001447785.1 Gekko japonicus | reverse complement strand
CCTTCCCCAACAAAACCAGGGAGCTGGCTGCTGCCCCTGAAAATGTGGCAGGACCGGTTTAAGTAGATTTTTAAAACACCTCCCTCAAGGAGATTTCTTTGAAACTTTCACCTCAGGGAGGACTGGTTTCCCTTTTGGAGTTCACAGGGAAGAAGCCCAGATACACCAGTCTACTCGACTCGCAAACTCGGACATGTTTAACCAGAGTTTTCTGAGCCTTCCATCTGGGGCGGACTGGGCAGTTAACTTTCGGGGGAATTTCCCAGCGGGACACTGTCGGTGGCCAGAATCAAGCCACGCCATGCCGCACCCTGCCAATTCCTCAGAGGCTACGTGGTTAGACTCTTCCTTTGGCAACAATAACTGGTGCCAGCTCATCAACAGCCTCCTCTTGCACTGTTGCCAGTTTGGGGGGGGGGGAGAATGAAATGGATGAGCTAATGCCCAACCTTGACCTGTAAGCTGAGTGTCCCTGAAGCACTGGATTGTAAGTGTCATGGCGGCCACTCAGCTTGGATCGCTCCAGAGCCATTTACACTTCCCAATCCACTCCTGATTCCAT
>NW_015245180.1:0-562 GCF_001447785.1 Gekko japonicus | reverse complement strand
TCTGAAAATCTGCGGTAAGATGTGTGTGCGTGACTGGTCTAAGAAAGGAAATAGGAAACAAATGCAGCTGACAGACGGTACCCTAGGCCACGACACCAACCTACTTTCCAAATAGCAAGGTCATTGACTAACAAAATGTGCAAAATTATGCTTATTCAGACTAGAGGTGACTTTAGTACAGGAAAGGCCAAACTAATTTGGTATCCCCTTCCAGAAGATGAATCCTTTTTTTTCTAATTAGAGAAGATGCAATCCACGGGCAGTCCACTTCTAAACCTACAACGCCCATGCATTGCTGATGCCAATGTAATGCTGATGTGACTAGGCAGCATCTCATGCTTGTCAGACAAAGGAAACATCAAAGAAAAAGACCCATCTTTAATTAACCGAAAGCACAGCAACTGCCCTGGAGTCCATAGAGATACCATGCATACCCACCATGGTCCTAGAATTGCATCTCTAGACTATTTGAATTATAATAAAGCATTTCATATATCTAATTCTGTACTGGGCCAAGGATTATGAGTTAATAGATCAGCAAAATGATGTCCGGGTCAGATGG
>NW_015245179.1:0-562 GCF_001447785.1 Gekko japonicus | reverse complement strand
AGGAAGAAGGTTATTAGAGGGAAGAAATTGAAGAAAGAAGTAAAGAAACCCAGGACTTTTAGACAACTAAATACCAGGGAATATGAAGGAGACAACTTGGTAACAGAAACACAGGAGTATAAGAACAGACGGCATAGGGAAGAGAACATAGAAAACCAAGACAGAAAGGAATGGGACTACTATGAGGCTTGTGTTTGTAAGATAATAAGCTGTTCCTCCTTTTTGTTTTATAGGTCTCTCTCCCTTTTTATGTATTGTTATTAAGAACTTTAAAGGAGATTGTAGAGTATGGGTAATGTGATTTTGACAATTATGCCATGAACTGACTGGAGATGGAATTTAGTAATGGTGCTGGGAATTTTAGGGCTGTAATGAAATTTTGGTGGGGTGATTGTTTATTTAGGTTTGTTAGGATAATTAATATGTAATTGGAAATGAATTGCAGTGTTAGTAAAGGAGGCAACAACCATCAGGATTAAATGAAACGTTTTATATAATTTAGTATTGGTGAGGGAATTTGATGTTGCTATGTTATAGTTATTATGTTGTTATGTTATGTTAT
>NW_015245178.1:0-562 GCF_001447785.1 Gekko japonicus | reverse complement strand
AGACTCCACGGCTTATAGGGAGCATTGGCCCCTGCATCTAGAAAATGAGTGTGTCAAGGAAACGGCCAAGCATTATTTGCCCTGGCCTCTCTAAGCAGGAAGGGTTTCCCCCCACCCCCTTTCTCTTTTCTCCCTTCAATGTAAGACATTATTACCTGCCTGACTGCAAACCGTTTGTGATTTGTGGCAGGGCACCTCAGTCACGCTGCCTCCTGTCCAACCACGTGCTTGGCTGTCTGAGCAGGTCAGGCCCCCCATGGCTTCCGCTCTAACCCTCTTCTGATGGGTAGGCATGGCTGGGAGTCCTGCCGAAAGGCCTCAGTGGGTGA
Organism: Gekko japonicus; assembly: GCF_001447785.1. Taxonomy (NCBI): domain Eukaryota; kingdom Metazoa; phylum Chordata; class Lepidosauria; order Squamata; family Gekkonidae; genus Gekko; species Gekko japonicus. The sequence goes on along the minus strand of NW_015245178.1, from coordinate 233 downwards.
AAGACGGCGGTCCCCCGGGGACAGCTAATGCTCCACTGTAAGGCTGTGTTAGTTCCGACTGTGCAAATTGCCCACGCGGGAAAAGGCCTTTGATGGAAGTGGCAGAGAGGAAGGAGCAGCTCAGTCGGCCCTTAGAGACGCAGAAGAAGCCGCCTCCGGACTTGCGTCTGGCAGTCCCATGCCCGTCTTGCGTTCAACATGCCCGTCTTGCGTTCAAGAGCTTTACAGGAGCA
>NW_015245177.1:0-562 GCF_001447785.1 Gekko japonicus | reverse complement strand
CCCTTCCATTTTGTTTCGTCGTAGGGACGAGAAGGCATGCAGATTGAACCTTGGGAAGATGCCGACTACCTTCTTTACAAAGTCACCGACAGATTTGGTTTTCTACAGTAAGTCGCATAGCTCGGGGAGGGGGATTAAGTTGCCAAGTTTGCGTGCGTTGTTGACTTTCGTTTTCGCGCGCCTATTTGCTCAAGAGTATCGACTGCTTACATTTAGCAGAATTGCTTCACAAATGGGATTCCATTTGGCGAATAAAATGTAAATGGCCTTGCACACTGCGTTCTGGTTGTTTATATTCCCCACTTTTCTTGTTCTGCGATTTGAAATTGATCTGCCGTTGATGATAGAAAAATACCAGACCTTGGCTTTTCCTGCATGCAGAAGTAACAATAAGAGACTATAAACAACTGAATGCTGTTCGGAGAAGAGAGATTTCATAAGATAAGCTGTTGTTCCTGTTTTTCTTCCCATGGGGGGGTGGGGGTGGGGGTGGATGGCTGTTCATTAATAGCAGAAGCGTATAGAAACTACCTGCATCTATATCGGTCACTGAGCATAACGA
>NW_015245176.1:0-562 GCF_001447785.1 Gekko japonicus | reverse complement strand
GGGGGACAAGAAAGAGAAATTCTGGCCATCTCACAACAAGGACCTATCCTGATCTTATCATATTTAAGAGCATTCCAGAGACAGAAGGTGCAGCCATTTAGTATCAAGCAATGAAGCCACTAATTGGGACTTCTCAAGAGAGTCATCAGGGAACACTTAGACATATAGGATCTTGTTGTCTTAGTATTCCTACCAACAATAACCCATGCTCATATTCAAATTTTCTGCTATGAAGTCCTAGGGTCAGACTGAACCAAGTTGGACTGGTTTGAATTTCACGCCCAAATCCTAGCTTATTGAACTAATGCTACCTCCAATATGCCCTTGCCTAGGCCGGACTTCTTCCTGCACACTCCTTATTTGAAATATTTCCAGGACTTTTCTTCTCACTTTTGGCTCATTAGAGGGCATACCTGTTAGCTCTCCTTGCCCCCCACCCTGATTTTTTAAATCAGGACAAAAAAGGATCTTGGTGTAGCTGTGTGCTTTAATGCTTTTATAGAATGCTTATATAGAACTGGAATGGCCTCCTCAAGCTACTGAAATCATCCAGTGATGGCAG
>NW_015245175.1:0-562 GCF_001447785.1 Gekko japonicus | reverse complement strand
TGAAACTTCTGCCCTCCAGATCACACCCTGGTTTTTACACATTTAGCAGCAAAGCAGATTCCCAACCCAGGTCTTTGCTGAAAGTCCAGTTGGACCTTAAGTACCTCAACAGAACAATTTAATGGACACCGTTATTGAGGCTGGCTGAGCTAGGAGATGTATTTGCGCAAAAGGGTCAGGAGAGGACTCTCAGTCCCAGAAAACTGTCTGCCTTATTGTGATTCATCTCTCATTGTTTTGCTCGGTTTTAATCTTTATTGCAGTTTTTGATCGTCAGTCTGTTGTGAAATGCCTTGAAAGCTCTGACAAGGCAGACAGAAATGCATGCAAACAATAAGAGCAGCTGCAAAAGGGGCAAAAAAACAAGAATCCTAAACATCCTGTGGCTAAACAAACAAAGCAGGAAAAATTATTATGATTAACTGCTTAAAATAAAGCCTAGGCTGGAGAACATCAAACCACTTTGTGTGACGTGAACGCAGACAGCGTCTCCCGGTTTTGGAGCCGAAAAAGAGTGCTGGACCGGTGTCCTGGAGGAAACCTGAGTGTGCTCGTATCATTC
>NW_015245174.1:0-562 GCF_001447785.1 Gekko japonicus | reverse complement strand
GTATATAAAACTATTACATAAAACATAGAAAGATGCGAACACGGTTACCCCCTGAGGATAATAAGAATTGGTGAGGGAACGCCAAGGCCCTCTTTCCGGGTTGGTACCTATCCTGAATGGATCAGGGCCTCTGGTGTTTGGTGGACTCCCCGTAGCTCAGCAAGAGAGAACTCACATTGGTGGTCTTTTGAACGGTGTCATGTTGACTGGTTTCCCCTTTTTCTACTTTACCATGAGCTGTACCTTTCAACTGTACTTTGCTTCCAAAACCTCAGCGTTAATGGCAAATGTTGCGTGCAAATGTAGCAGTGCCGAGGTTTCTGGGAAGAAAACTCAAGAGGGGGGAGCGCTGTGCGCTTTTCTCCCTGAAGCCTTATTTTTTGAAAACACAAATTAGCTAATTTTGCATTTAATATAGAGGCTTCTGGGTCGAAGGATCCCTCTGAGCCATTGGGAGGGATACCGAGAGAGCTCAGCATAAGATAACAAACTGTGCAGACCATGATCCTGGCTGCACATAGCTGAATGTCGCAACTCAAAACCCTGGGAGTCCAGCCTCTGC
>NW_015245173.1:0-562 GCF_001447785.1 Gekko japonicus | reverse complement strand
AATTATGATCTTCAGGCAGTTACTTTAAAGTTGCCAACAAGTCTATGATGGGACCCTACTTAGATTCCATCCTTTTGATCCAACAACTGGATGAGCGGCACGCTTCCAATAAGAAAATGCAGCCTCTCCCACTGGCTACTTTGTGGTCAAACACCCCTTTGGGGGAGGAGTCATAGGTCACACAAGGAAGCACCTTGGGACTGGAGGTCAAAGTGCAGAGGTCAAATGTGCGGAGTCAAGTCCTGGGCAGACCACGCCCATTAGTAGCGAGCATTCTCTTCTGCCGCTGTAACGATCGCGTCTATCCAGATGCGCATGGCCTCCGGACTGGGCGCCACCATACAGAAGAGACGGTCATACGTCTTCACGCAGAAGGTCAGCTTGGGATTGGGGCTCTGGGGAAAAAGAAGCAAAGAAGGAACAAGGATGAAAGGCCAAAAAGAAAGCTGGTTCACGTGTATACCATCTTGCAGTCTTTATTCCAGACCTGAATTTAATTTGCTGGCACCCCGGATTTTTAAACTTTCTGGATATTAGGGGAAACCTTTGGACAAGTCAGACT
>NW_015245172.1:0-562 GCF_001447785.1 Gekko japonicus | reverse complement strand
GGGGAGGCCGAGGACTGAACTCGGCCTGACCCGGGCGAAGGCCGCGGCTTTGGCTTAGTGGCTGTTGGCCCTCCTAGCCCGGCGGGACTTCTGAATGTCAGGGGTTCTCCCGGGTCTCAGGCAGACAGAGGCCGTTCCCAGCTCCGCTATCTGAGATCCCGCAAGCAGACGTCCCAGGAAGGGACCTTGTGCATGCAAGGAATGTGCTCTACCGCTGCCCTGGGGCTCCTCCCAGGGAAAGAAGCCACGGCACCAAGACGCTGTGCGCAGCACTGAAAGAATAACAGGCTGGGGAAAGTGGGACTATCAGGCCCTTTGCCTTGTGTGGCTCTTTCAGAATCTTTGAGGCTGCAGCGTCGGAGGCTGAGCTGTCGTAACTTACTTTGGATTTCTCGGGAGTCTCTGGTAGAGGCGAGAGTGGGCCACCCACTTCGTCGATTGGCCCTTCGATGATTTTTAGATGTCCCAGGATTTTTAGGGCTAGGATAACATCCTGTTTGCAGGCCATGATGTTTAGTGGGACAGTGTCGTGACCCCTGGCAAGCAAGTGATGCTTATCGGG
>NW_015245171.1:0-562 GCF_001447785.1 Gekko japonicus | reverse complement strand
ATCCTAATTCTACCCCCTTCCCCATCCTGTAGGTCTGCCCCATATCACAGGGACCTGGAGCAGCATTTTTGGTGCACAAGTGACCCCTGGTGGGCAGGTGTGATATTTACATGCATATTGTCTCATTTTATGCTGCTACTCGACCTCATTAATACTGCAGTCTAAATTGGCCATAATTTTGGGGAGCCCCCAGTATGGAGTTGAGCAGTAAAAAGCAGTTACAGAGGCCCCCAAAACAACAGAGAGGAAAATCTGATCTCTAAATTTGGTCACGTATAGAAATCTGGTCCTCAGAAGGTGTTTGGAAAACTGTAAAGCCATGGGAATTGGGTGTATTTGCACTCTTAAAAAATAACATTAAGGTACAGGCTAGTTAAAGTGAGAGATGATTGGAAACTTTCTAAAACTACAGGCCTAAAGAAAAAGACTGAAAATAATGTGCAGAGTTATTAAATCATGATTTTTCAGGCTGCCTGAGTTTTTGTCTTTAATGCTTATTGGTATTGTATAAATGTTTTTCATAAGTGTTGTGTCTGATACCTAAATGTACAGAACGAGAGAC
>NW_015245170.1:0-562 GCF_001447785.1 Gekko japonicus | reverse complement strand
ATTCTGAATACAGTCCCAATGTTCCATTGTACTCCTTGAAGTATTGATGCCACCAAAATTCAGGAAAGGAGTTCACAGAATACAAATTTCCCCAGCTGAAAAGCTCATCACTGTTCCAAACTGATCAGCATCCCCATGAGTTCTTCCACATTTTGGGTAACAATCTGAGAAGTCCTGTGGACTATAGTGCCTTGAGAAAACTACATCTAGCATTTCAGATGTTGACTTTCAAGACACTGGGGAGGAAGGAAGGCTTTCAGTTCTCCAGCTGCCACCAACACAAAACCAGAGGGCACCTAGAAGTAGTCAGCATCTTGTGGATGGGAACATTTGGAAAACCTATTTTCTCGTAATGCTCCTGATGGCGTTAACGGAAGAACATCAAGGATTTCTGAAGTTTGGGACTGGGTTCTGATACGCATGAATTGTTTTGCAGGAAATTAGCTAAATTTATTGAGTATATTTCTGAATTGAATCCAGGTGAGTTTGACCATCATGAGCCATAAACACTGAGATATATTGGTGAGTTCTTCTGATGTCTTGGGACTGTCATTTTTTTTTT
>NW_015245169.1:0-562 GCF_001447785.1 Gekko japonicus | reverse complement strand
TCTTATTCAGCCTCGACTACATTTCTATCATCTCTACAGTCAATAACAAATCCACATGTTGAGGCTTATCCATAGAATCAGTGAAGAGAAAGAACATTTTGTTGGGGTTTATTCTGAGCAGACAGCAGGAACCAGCCTGTTGTGAACAGAAGAATAACCAGAATGCCTTGGGTTAATATTATCTTCTTCCCTTGTTAAGCTGGCAATAAGCCCCTGGCATTTATGAGAAAGGGGATAGAGGGGAATTAGAAGTGGGTGGGAGTGGGGACATAGAAGTGGACAAAAAGAAATTCAGCCAAAATTTGAAAGCAATCTGGACATATTAAGAGAGCAAGAAATATAATCCCCCCCCCCGAGAGTGTTCACTAAAGTTCTGGCATTATTCAGCACATGGGACCCATGCTGGCCAAGTAATACAAATGCTTGCATGGCAGTCACGGAATGCAAGAAATGAGGAATGGAAAAGCCTCCCCCACCCCTTCCTTGGTCTCTGTTGGAGCACAATTGCTCCCTCTGTGGTAGTTTATAATGAAAGAGGAGGGGGAGGGTTAGATTTATAACC
>NW_015245168.1:0-562 GCF_001447785.1 Gekko japonicus | reverse complement strand
CCCCCCTCCCACGCACATGACTCTGTGCCTTTAACAGCAGCTGGGCACATCAGAGTGTAGTGGGTGGACTGTTTCCCCCATAGACACACTTGTAGATTAGAAGCACACGTTTTCCGCCACTCATTCCAGTGTGACAGGCTGCTGCTGAAGGCAAAAGTGCAGGGAGGCTAGTTTTTCATGGCAGCATCTAGCCAGGGCTGTGCTGCATATCCTCTAGGGACACTTTCACAATTCTACATATTCAAATTCCTCCCTGGGTTTTGGAGGTCTGGATTCCCAGATCTTGACTCTGATGTAAACCCAATGCCTTAGGTGTGATCACTACTCCTCCCCCCCACCCCGTGCAAATTCTAAGCAGCATCACACTCTTCTGTCAGTGGGCTTAGCAAGGTAGCTCTGCTCAGCAATGCATGATTAAAGTTCTGAATGCTAAGCGGAACTTTGAATGCAGTCAATTTCCAGTTCATTTATCTATTTTCATTCTCTCAGTGCACAGGCCTGTACTGATTTTAAAAACATGACAAAAAAAAGGCAACCTGGCCCTGACCTGGATAGCCCAGGC
>NW_015245167.1:0-562 GCF_001447785.1 Gekko japonicus | reverse complement strand
CAGTTCACAAACTTCAGTTTGCAAACCCCGAACAAGCCAAACTTCATGAAAAACTTTAGTTTGTCAGTCGGTTTATGCCCATCCCTACTCCAGACATTGCTCTCCTGGCTGAGCAGTGGCTAGGTCTTACAATAAGCAAGAACTACTTGGATTTATGCTTCAGCCTTGAATCTCCAGTTTACTGGATTATTTCCAATTGATTTTCTGCAGTTTATGCAACAATATTCTTCTTGCCATTTCAGTTAAATCGGTAATTGTAAATATCACTCCTGGGAGTTTGTGAAGTTGCTGAAGATCTATGAAATCCTGTCTGCAAAACAGATCTGATCAATCTTGTAATCCGACCCACGGAGAGGAGTGGCAGTTCTTTGAAAAGGAGTGTCTTCCCATCTCCAATTTTCACACTTTAAAAAAAGCTTCTCATAAACCCTGTAGCATCTGTTGTCTATCTTAATTTTCATTTTCATTTTGCAATCCGATAAACATGTGCTCTCTGTGACTGCTGCTAGGTCACCCTAGAATATGTACATTGTGCTAGATAAAACATAGTCAACCGTGCAGT
>NW_015245166.1:0-562 GCF_001447785.1 Gekko japonicus | reverse complement strand
AGGTATTTATCCTCTGAATCTAGATAAAATTTAATACAATGTGTTCTATGTGAGGCTGCTTCTAAAGACTGTATACCAACTTCAGTTACCTGTATACCAACTTCAGCATCAGAGACTTATTACATGTGCCACTATATTCCAAGATAAGATGGATGTCCATGAGGGACAAAGGCCTTTTCTGTGGTGGCACCTCAGTTGTGGATCTCCTTCCACACTGCTAACAAACTGGCACTTTTTCTTTAGGCTTTAAGGTACTGGTTAAAAAGCTTATCCAAAGCTGCTGCTGTTGTTTCTAATTGGTATAAAGTTTTGCGGTGTTGTTGGTATTTGATTGACATTTATGGTCTATGTCTTTATTTCTCATTACCGGTGAATTCTAACTGCATCTCTTTCATGCACCACCTCAAGAGGGTTCTTTTTTTCTGCTCTGAGGGAGTGTATGAGTGGGAACCCACAAGAAATTTGCGGGGAGGGGGCACTCCCTCTCTTTGTCTCCCCAGCAAACTCTATCCCCCCCCCAACCATTCTCTGTGGCTCACCCAGAGCAGCTCCAGGCAAGCCA
>NW_015245165.1:0-562 GCF_001447785.1 Gekko japonicus | reverse complement strand
TGTGTCCGAGCAGGGAATTTAAGCTCTGGTCTCTTCACCGCACTGACAATCAGGAGTGCAGCCCTTTTCTTCCTTGGCTGAGCAGCTTTGCCCCATTGTATATAAAAATATAGGCAGAGGAGCGTGTGTGGGTGAAGGAGATTTTTAGATCCTTTCTGGCTGCTGGCACCACATTTATTTTGAAGCAAGCCTACTGTGACAGTGTTCCCTGTTCTGCTGTCTATGCTCTGTGCTCTTTGTTGCTCGAAGCAGGAGTGGTGGGAGGAAACCTCTCCTCAGAAAGACTATCTAAAATGCTAGTTAAGAGAAGGATCTTCTCCCTGTTATGTATCTTTGTTCTCATGGTATGTGTTGCTTGTCCCCCAGATTAACCTGAATGCCATCAAGCGCTGTGTCCTGATCAGCTATGATGCAGACAGCCAGACTCTTGAATTCCGGCACTAGTAAGTTTTAGTGACGTTCTGCTGAGGGGTCAAAATTAGGTGTGTGTCTGGGAAGGAGTATCAGACAACATTTTAAGCCACTGCTGTAAGAGAAGCCTAAACTGACTTGTGGGCCAGCA
>NW_015245164.1:0-562 GCF_001447785.1 Gekko japonicus | reverse complement strand
AGCCTAACCTACCTTCCAGGAGTTGTTGAGAAGAGAAAATGTCCATCACAACTGGTGCTTTGATAACAAGCAAGGGTGGGATCTTTTCAGCCTCCCGCCTGGTCCAGCATCCCTCCCTAATAACAGCCTTGGTTACATCCAGGCTACTCAAAGCCTGCAAATGTGGGATACATGGCAGAGGAGCCAGAAGAAGCAGAAGGCCAGGCAACGGTGCATCGCAAGCTACGTGCAGAAGTGTTGAGAGGCAACACAGACACAAAAGCCCCCAGCCCCACTCACGCTTATCTTTGGAAATGCCTCAGGGGAGATGAGCCCCTGGGCTATGGGAGGCGAGAAGGTGTGTTGAGTAGTCAGGGACTCTGGAGAAATGGCTTCTGGTGGCCTTTCAGGAGGCAGAGGTTCTGGGTTATCCACTTCTTGCTTATCCTGCTGAGGAGAAAGCACGGCCTTCTTTTGTTGAGGAGAGTTGGCAGGATAAACCACAGGCTCCAAGGGGAGGTCAGGCCTTCGTATCTGCATTAACGAGAGGGGGAAAAATAGCATCAAGAGAGATTTCTCAGTG
>NW_015245163.1:0-562 GCF_001447785.1 Gekko japonicus | reverse complement strand
TCTGCTTATTGCCAGAAACATAAATGCAGCCCTATTTCCAGCAAAGATAGTCAACAATTATGCACTAGCCCTGCCCAAGCTTCATCTTAACAGATGCTGGATGATGAGGTGAAAAAGTTAAAGGGAGTGAGAGGGGGAACATTTCTGATTATAAGACCTCTTGGATGTAGAATTTGAGTAACTGAATTGGGTTTCACTGGTTTAAAGCTGCACCAAAGCCTTCTGGGGAAAACAAAATGGCAACCTCCATTTGAGAACATGAAGGCCGGCCATTAACCAAACATCTCTCCAGCACCAAACAGACTGCAAAGGTCCCTAACTGTGATATTAACAAAAGTGGAGGTTTATTTAGTTTGTGGAAACCAAACTGTTTAGTGTTACCTAATGCGGGAAGAGTAGAAAAACCAATAAGCATAGTCACATCCATCCCAGGTCACCTCCCTCCACTTTTGTCCTTCTCAGAAAGCTAAAAAAAAGGTGCAACTCAATACCAGCTCCACCAAGCCTCCAGCGCATTCCGAAATAACCCCTCCACTTTTTTTTAAAGATCCAGCCTGCTGAA
>NW_015245162.1:0-562 GCF_001447785.1 Gekko japonicus | reverse complement strand
GACTGCCAATTCTGAAGCAGACTGTGGGAATTCCAAGGGCAAAATCTAGTATAAACACAGCGTTTCTCCAAATTCCACATATTTGCATAACTGGGCAGCTCTGGACTGTCTTCTGGTGTTTGAAGTGGACATCGCCATCTGCCCACATAATTCTGAACTTCCTGACTTCCAGCCAAGAAACTGAATGGACCTTTCCCAACTTCCTAGGATTATATTGCCAGACTTAGAGAATCCAGTTCTGGAATGCCAGATGGTGCCCTAGAATTCCCGAATCCGCCGGTGGGTACTATGTTAGGGGAAATGGCTCAGGAGGAGAGCGTATGTTTCCATAAGGCCATCAGCAGGTATCTGGCCATGCAAGTGAGCCAGGCACTCGGCGGAAATTTCAGAATGCAAAATTATCTCATACAGTTTTTGCTGCAAGGAGATTCATACGGCATTACATGGATCACGAAGTCTCAATTTAAACATGCCCAGAACAAACACAGCCGTGTGTGCCAGGACTGACCATTTCCAGGTGCTATATAACTGAGCCACACCGTGCTAACTTATATCACAGATT
>NW_015245161.1:0-562 GCF_001447785.1 Gekko japonicus | reverse complement strand
TACATCAAATAGACTCATTAACAATGCATAAAAGTAACAGGGGGAAATCAGCACGAGGATCGAGTCGAAAACGGTGCCCAGAATAGATGCCCGGCTTTGATTTGCACCAGGGAGAAGTGGTCAAGATGCAACATAGGATTTACATGTCCAGTTGGGGGGTCGTGTGGAAATGCCTTCCCCAACCATTTCCCCCCAGCCCTCCTGCAACACTTGGTCCGGTTCTGCAGGTGGAGCTCTAAGATCACAAGACTTCGGGCTGAGCCTCTGCCGGTCTGTGCTCACAACATGCCTGGCTCATCACAGCAACGACGGCTGGGCGTTTTGAAAATGACTCTTATGAAATCTCGCGCTTGATACGCTATCAATTTTTCCAGATGCCTTTTCAATATCTGTCTAGAGAACTCTATGAAATTACAGTCGTTACCACAGCTTGGCACCTGACAATATGGTGGCCCAAGAGGGAAGAAAAAAGACAGCCTGTGATTGAAAGGGGGGCTACGGATCCTGGCGCCAGGCCATACAGATCTTGGAGAGACAGCTGGGGAGAACCTCAGTCGTGCGA
>NW_015245160.1:0-562 GCF_001447785.1 Gekko japonicus | reverse complement strand
CATTTCAGAGGACATTTTAGACTGCAGAGAGACACAAAAAAGTCCAGTGATGTTGACAAAAATCCCTTCCATCTATGGGAATTACCAGTGGATCCAAGCACTGTATTGATTTGAGAAAACCGGAACATCTTTCAGTACCACCATTTAAATTACCAGTAGTCGGCGTGCTCTTGTTGGGCATACAAGTGAACACGTGTGAAGTTTAGAAACTTGCCTAATGGTTCCTTATAATTTCTTAATTTTTCCCCCTATATAATTAACTTGTCTGTGATAGTCTTACAGTGCTGAGATTTTGGTTTCTTAGTAGAAACTGAAAATAATGTTCCTGAAATAGGCATTATAGGGGAAAGTACAGATAGCGCTGTTAGTTCACATGGATCAAGAGGGAATATTCTTTCAGGTTAAATCTATTTTACGGTTTTCATGTTGGATGAGTAGGCTTCCAACCGGCAGGAGGACTGGAGGTGAGGGGATGGGGAGAGGGGCATGTAAACCCACAGAGTTTCCCAAAGCCATCCTACGTCACTTCCAGGTCTTCCCCAGAAGTGACGACACTGCCATC
>NW_015245159.1:0-562 GCF_001447785.1 Gekko japonicus | reverse complement strand
TGGGCCACCAGCCTATCCAACTCCACATCGATCTTAGGTTTAAGAGCAAATGGTGCGCACCTGAAATCTTCCCCATTTCCCTGCCACAGGGGGATTTAGAACACAGTTGGGATAGACTGCTGTGAGACTCGGGGTACGATTCTGAGCCTGACCTGTCACATGCCCTTCCCCCCCAAAATGGGGTCTCACCCCTTGAAGAGGGATGATTTGTCAGCCACGGGATTGGCAGGGACCCCCTGTGCTTACACTCCTCCTAAGGGTCTTTCATCAGCCCAAAGTCCCATTCTCATTGTCTATTAGCATAACAAAACCCCATGCAGTGTGCATGATAACAGGTCGGAGAACATGGATGCAGGGAGATCTGCTTTGGGGGCTCCTCCCCCATTAATGATTCCTCAGATTGGCCACCACTCAGCCAGGCCACAAGCACCTAACCAAGGATGTGGGGATGGAAAGAAACCATGAGTTTTGAAACTGACAAATGCAACCACGTGCAACTATGGAAGGCTAGGACAGCCTCAGACACAGAACACAGCAGAACAGAGCAGATGGCTGTTCTGCA
>NW_015245158.1:0-562 GCF_001447785.1 Gekko japonicus | reverse complement strand
AACCCAGGTAAGATCTGGCAGCCCTAGGAACCCCACCCCATCAGCAGCAATGCCAGACCAGATGACTCCATGTGGAAGCGACTGGCTGCAATTTGCTTCCTTATACTATATGGTATCCCTTCCTAACCTCCTTTCACACACAGGGAAATAAGCATGCCCAAGCCGCTCTCTTCCTATCCCGGCGCAGCGCAAGACGCCGAACTGAATGGCTCGCCCAAACCTTGCCCATACATCGTCATTACCGGGGTTAAACGCCCCACGAGCAGAGCCGTAAAAACAATATCATGTGCTGAATCAAGCGCTTGCACGGTAATGTCTGATTCACTGGGGAACCAGGAATCGAAAGTCAGCAGTTATTTGGGGCAGACCAACGCCTGCCTCTTCAGATAAAGTTCCCGCTGGCTCCAAGGAAGGGGCAGAACCAGAGATGTAGGGCCACGGGATCTGTTTTACAGGGGCTCGAGCAGCAGGGGTTGCAGAGAAGGTGTCCACAGCTGGGGGGAAAGCAGCATCTTGGGGGTCCCCTCGTGTACCCCCCATCAGTGTTCCCTCTAAGCCGAGT
>NW_015245157.1:0-562 GCF_001447785.1 Gekko japonicus | reverse complement strand
GAGTATTGTACTTTTCAGTCTGGCTGCGCAGTCTGACACGGCATGAGCACTTTCGTTCCCTCTGAAGCATTAAGCAGCATTTCCCTTCCTTCCACAGCCTTCCCTTCTCCCCCACCCCACCAGCGCTCTAAAATACCCAGGCATCCAATGCTGTTAGCCAGCCTGCCCCAACCTTCCTCTATCAGTGGAGACTGAGGGGCTTAAACCCGCTCTCTCCTCCATCGACCCTCACTCCTAAATGAAAAGTTTAACTTCAATATAGTAAGTGATGTGGGTTTTCCAGGAAAATCTGAATTGGACATTTTTCCTGTGCAGATTTAAGTAAATAATTTAAATATTTAAATAATGCTAGCCCCAATTGAAATAAAGTTAGCAAAAGGAGGCAACTATACCATGGACAAGCCCAGAGGCATGTATGAGAGCCAGAGTTTGTCCATATCCCACCTTTAGCCTATCAAACATGAGTGGTTTTCAGCACAACAGCCCCGACAAGTATAAACAACACGATATTTATATATGTGGGGTGGAAAATTTTCCATCACAGACTATAGCATGGAGACCA
>NW_015245156.1:0-562 GCF_001447785.1 Gekko japonicus | reverse complement strand
GGCCTCACCTGGAGGTTGGCAAGCCTAGTGCATAGGCATTAAGAGAAGGGTCCTGTGCAATTATACAGTTTTGGGGGTGCGTGCACACAAACACACGCTCCCGGTCAAGGGGCTGCAAAATCCAACCCGACAATCCAAGCGTGCTCAGAACACATCCGGAGAAGGTGCATTTTCCAGCACAATTGGAAAATGTGTTCCATTCACATGCTGTCCAAAACGCATTTAGCCTAAGGGCAGATAAGCCACAAGGTCAGATAAATAGGTGTCTGGTTTACACTGAGTGATGCTGACAGGCCAAAACACAGGAAGAGGCCCGCCGTGTCAGAGCCAAAGTGTGCCTTGTCTGGCCTCCCGCTGTGCTCCGTGAGATCTCTTCGGGGAGACCACCAAGAGAGGGTGACGGTCCTCCTCTTCATCCCTAGATGCCACCATTCAGAGGGAGACAGACTCTCCATAGCCACTCTGCTGTTATAATAAATTGCCACCGACAGACCTAGCCATCTAATCCTGTTTCCGCCATTTCAACACAAAATGGGATAAGAACACAAGAACATCAGAAGAG
>NW_015245155.1:0-562 GCF_001447785.1 Gekko japonicus | reverse complement strand
AGCACTTGTGGTGCTGTTAGAAGATTAGATTTGTAATCCAGGGAGCCAAGAGTGACTCTATTTTCTTGATAAATCCTCTTCCTCTTATCAATGTTTCTTGAGAAAATTACATAGCCGGCTAATATCTTGTTGGATTTTTCCAGAAGATTACATGTGGTGACAATTGATTGCTGGATTGAAACCATCTTGTCGAAAAATATAGTTCCACGTAATTATTCTGTCCTAATCCTCGTATCACGTAGCCAACCCAGCCATCGTGATAGAAAAATACCAGCGCTATCCAATCAATCCATCCACACCATATTTAGGATCCTCATGTCCTACAGAATGTCTGTGTTTTTGTGAGTTTCCCCTCCCTAGCAAGATAATGTTGGGGAGATCTGTGTCAGAGTCCCCAAAATATCAGAGCTCAGATCCTTTTGGACTGAGCAGGGCCTTTTCTGCGGATGCCCCTATGTCGTGGAACCCCAACAACATGATTCTGCTGTAAACCTAGCCTGCAGGCTTTAAAATTTCACCAACCAGTTTTGATTTAGACAGGCTTCAGAAGACATTCTGTACC
>NW_015245154.1:0-562 GCF_001447785.1 Gekko japonicus | reverse complement strand
AGACTGTTATGTAAAAATCTGTCCCTGAGAGGTAGCGATTTCCCTGATTTGGAACACTTTGAAAACCTGGCAGGTTTTAATCATTCAATTGCACAGATGTGCATGTTGAAGCTCGCAGCCTGCTAATCATCGAACGTTCCCCAGTGTATATAAAAAATGTCGATGGTAAACATATCCCTTTTTAAGCTCCCTGATTTACTTATTCAGAGATCCAGAAGGTGGCTAATGAAAATTCGAAAGGAAATCACCGACTGGGGAAAAGATGGCCGTCTATTAATGGCACTGACGCTTTTTTGTTTGTTTGTTTTTCTTTCAGGAGTAAAAATGGTCTGAAGAAGAGAAAGCTGACCAAGTATGCCCATTTTTGTAAATATTCGCACAAACGAATGAAAATAATGCTTATTTGCACAAGCATCCTCCTGAAATCACAAGGCCCTCTAATGTCACCTGCAATAACTTATGATAGATGGAACAGCCTTATACTGAGTGGGACCAATGGTCCTTTTAGCCCAGTAGTGAGCCTAGGCTTGCCAGGTCCCCTCCTGGCCACTGGTGGGGGATC
>NW_015245153.1:0-562 GCF_001447785.1 Gekko japonicus | reverse complement strand
GCATAACTCTTCCATGGGCATCAGTGGTTCTTAGAGGTGCTTCCTGCCTGGGAAGGGGGATCAGCCAAACTAGCTTAGATCCTCTAATGAAGAGAGGCACTAGAAATGCAGTACGGTTCTCAAAAAACTATAAGCCATTTAACACACACTTCTATTATATTGTTGGATGTAGGGTAGGAAAAACAATCATGCTCTGCGCTACATGTATTATGGTGCGAAACCACTGATAACAAATTTTTGTCGAGAACATTTACCACTTAAAGGTGTGTGCAGTAAAACTGCCGCATCGCTATCTACATATCTGTACTTGTGTGTGGGCAGGGGGTGCTCAGTTGTATTCATACTTTTCTTACAAGCTTACTGCAGTTACTTAATGTATTTCTGTACTTTTCCTTCTCTCCTGGTTTCCTGCTCCTCCCCTTTAATATGTTGGTCCTTCATTCCAAGCACTTTATACTAGCTGTAATGGGATCTATTTTTGCACTGGAATACCCTACATTAACTTTACAAAAATCTAGAGCAGTTTCACAGGGGAGAAAAAAAAAATTAAGTTAAAAAAAAA
>NW_015245152.1:0-562 GCF_001447785.1 Gekko japonicus | reverse complement strand
GCTCCTGCACCTCTTTTACTACAAAATGAACCCTGCCAAGTGACTATATAATCCACTGTTACATCTAGCCCTTTTTCGTTTCCTCAGAAAGCTATTAAAATATCAAGACATTTTCTGCAAGAAGAGGCAGATTTCCAGGTGGACACAATCTTGAAAAACAGTTTCACAGCCTTGGTTCTTTCTCTGGAGAGGTAAGTTTAGGCTAACTGAACATAAGCAGTGTGCAAATTAAATGCCCTGTCCACCCATCCCTGGGCTGTGAATTTTACTTTGGTTAGTCTTTATGTGAGGAATCATTTTACCACAGGTTACAATACAACCTGGGACAATCTGATGGTTGCTACAGAAGCCAGGAAGGTGTGAGCCACTCCAGAAAGGTGGGATTGTAGTGAATGCTGAAGCCTCCGGGACCCTGACCCAGCATTATAAACCTAGGAAACAGATTACTTTCATAAGAAGATGAGAACATGAGAGATACCCTACCAGGAGAATGCTGAAAGCTGTTTTAGGACTCCCAGTGAGGAGAAATATGGAATGGCCCCGGTCACACGGAGCATTTGCC
>NW_015245151.1:0-562 GCF_001447785.1 Gekko japonicus | reverse complement strand
AAAAAACACATATCACTTGGCTGACTTCCTGAACAGGCACATCTTTGATGCTTAGATAATAATTGCCCCATTTAAATGATAATGCCAAGATGTTTTGTTCTGGCAGGAGATTCACACAGGGGTCATAGTCATACGGAGACGCTCGCTCGTTGTGCCGTCTATTCCGGGCTCCAGATTGTCGAGCGTACGCACGCAGACCCAGAACTTGGCACGGGCTAGCAAAAGCGTTCGCTTGACGGAGGGATTTACCTTGGAGGCAGAAGCGCTTCATAAAGCACAAGTACCACGAGCGGAACCGGAGACGGGAGGGAGGTTTTTTTGCTGAAAAAATTAAACCCATAACTTTGCCATGAGCAATCGAGATATTTCATCTGTTCCGTGCACATTAAGGATCTTGTAGTTTCTAATGGCATCATCATCTTTGATTATTCTGATAAATATTTGGACTACAGAAGAGATTCTGCTGCAGTTAATGGTGGTGATAAAACAAACACCTTCGTGTGTGAAATCCAACGTCCCAGATGTGAAGCTGGCAAGTTTGGGAAACCATAGCAGCTCCAGC
>NW_015245150.1:0-562 GCF_001447785.1 Gekko japonicus | reverse complement strand
AGAATCCACCGCTCTTAACCACTACATCACACAGGCTCTATACAAACAGCCTTATCTTCCATGAAAGAAATCTAAGAGAACTATTTCAAGCAATCTATCTTTTCACTCTCTTGTGAAACAGGTTTCTTGTTCCTTTTTCTATTGTAGTCCTTTACAAGTGTCTTATTTCTTTTAACTGTTGAGCCAAAACCAAACAAAAAATACCAGAAAGAGATCTGCATAATCCACTCTGTTTCATTTTTTTCATCTTCCCTTTTATGTACATTTAATCTTGTTTTGCTTCAAAGAAAATTGGTTCAGAGTTTTATTGGGCATTCAAGAGCAAGTCATTTTATGTTTGATTTGCTGTTCAAACCATAGCTTATAGCTATAGCTTATAGCTATGTAGTGGAAGAATTTTCCTTTATAGAAATGTTTCCAATTGAATATATACTCATGTGCAACATAATCCTATCCGTATTTTTGGCTTAAAAGTAAGTGATCCCACTGATTTCAGTACTCCCCAAGTAAAAGTGCACAATGGCTTTCTTTGAATTTATTTATTTATTTATTCTTTTGATTT
>NW_015245149.1:0-562 GCF_001447785.1 Gekko japonicus | reverse complement strand
GCGTATCAAGCGCTTGATTTAGTGCACTTGGAGAGGGAAGAAGAGAAATAAATAAGCAAGTTCAGTGTTGAGGGCAGGGTTCCCGCAGCTGCTGAATGGAGGCTATGGCTACAATGGGCCCAGAACCGTTTTCATAAATCTCTCCATTTCCTCTCCAGTACAGAGAAAAGCCCATTTCTTTCAAAGCACCAAGAAGCCTCTGTGTCCTAGAACGTCTAGGAGCCCGCGATGGAAACCACCTGTGTAGTCTAAGCGGCAGAAGCTAAGTCAGTCGGCCCCCTTCCGGCAGAGCTTGGCAGGCGTGGGACCTTAAAGCACCATCCCTGGAGAGGCACAGAGGGGACTTTCTCCCTTGTCCCTCGGCAGCAGGATCCTGGCCTGAGAATCACTGCAGAAAGGAACCTGCCATTGACCTTCTTCAGCCGCCAGCCAACCCGGGGCAAGGAAGACCACACGATCCCTGTGATGTTGACCTTTCTGGCATCTGAAAGGGGAAGATGGGCTCTGGCGCAAACAGAAAATTCAGCTGAAGTTTGCATGAGTGAAGGAGGAGGAGGAGGAG
>NW_015245148.1:0-562 GCF_001447785.1 Gekko japonicus | reverse complement strand
ACATATATCCTTAGCTATAGGAAGTCATACAGGAGGACTAGAAATTCATTTCCATATTAAATGTGTGAATACACATTTTCAAACTTCTGAAATTAAAAAAAAAAGGTAGTTGATACTGTGGCCGTTTTAAATTGTGCTTAATTATTTTATTCAGTGGCACATTTTATGAAAGCTAGGCATCCCTGGAGAAAACACAGTTTCATTTTGCTGTGTGCTCCTGTTTATAAAGCCAACCCACCCCCTGCTTTGATGTTTTCATATTTCTAAAGGCTGAGATATTATATTTGCTTATGTTTGATATGATTATTATTTCCACTGCATCTAACCTTTCTCAAGAGACTCTCCTTCTTTGTGTGAACTAGCAGTAATAGAAATAACATGTTGTTTACTTAGAATCCTAAATGCTAGAAAATATAAACAATTTTCCAGATATATGAAAGCAAGCAAGCGAGAAAGAGAGAGGGAGAGAGATGTGTAAGGAGATACTGTCCTGTTTGGGTGAAAAGACTTCAACCAGCTGTCAAGGGACTGAAGTTTTAGAATCCATTTGTTGTTGTTGTTG
>NW_015245147.1:0-562 GCF_001447785.1 Gekko japonicus | reverse complement strand
TCCATAAAACAGGGCTTTATAGGTTTCTAAGTGGAACGGGAGGAGATTGAACAGGAAGAAAACTGAGCATAGACTTAAGACCCAGATGAGTGCATTTTTCCACGCAGTGCCCAACCACAAGCCTCTGGAACACACTGCCACTGGCATAAATGGCTTTCTGAAAGGTTTCAGGGAAACGCACGAATGACAAGTCCCTCGATACCAGCTAGAAAGGCCGCCTCCTCCTGCAAAGGCAGGATTCTGGTGCGGCCCTGGATGCCCGTGGCTGAAGACCGGGGACAAGGTATTCCCATCATGCTTTGCTTGCCAGAACACCGAGAGGGGCCGAGCCTTTGAGTCTGACCCAGCAGGGCCTTCCTTGTCAACCCTTTTCCTGTCCCGCCTCTGACATGAAGTCCTCTCGCTGCTCTCCCCCCACCCCGTTCCGCAGGAGAGTGATGCTGTCTTTCTTCTCCAGGCCTCCTCCAAATAGGAAGACGACTCAGGAAGACCCCACTCCGACGTCCTTTCCCCTGGAGGCCAAGGAGGGACGAGGGACTTCTGACTAAGCTTCTGGTCTGAC
>NW_015245146.1:0-562 GCF_001447785.1 Gekko japonicus | reverse complement strand
CTTGAAGTTTCTCATTAGGACGGGGTGACCAAATGGCAAGTCTTGCAGCATTACCCCATCTGTGACATGATACGCTTTAATTTAATTGAGAAACAAACACACATATGGGTTAATAGCCCCTTGTAAATTCTTATGAGGGACTCATTGCACTATTGGGTACAATGTCCCCCCCCCCATTTTGTTCTTGGATTATGAAGTTCAGAGTCCAAGTGTCAAAACCTGGGTGATGACTCCATGTTACTGCATACAATAATATAATTTTTCAGTCTTTCATACTTTCGCAGTGTTTTGTGCAGTCATGGCTATTCTAACTTTTTATAGATGAATCCATATTAAAAATTCAAGGAAGGTAACATCACTTGGAGGATTAATGAGTTGACAGTTCTGCTGTTTGGTAGGAACTGGAGAGCATGACTGATCATGTGATGTAAAACTATGATTCCATACCTTCAAAGTGTTCTGCTGGGTCGGACCGAAGGGCCAAGTTAATATGTCTGGAAGGCTACAAGCATAGCATGGAGGCAACAGCCCATCTCTGTTGTTACTCCTTAGCATCTGATAG
>NW_015245145.1:0-562 GCF_001447785.1 Gekko japonicus | reverse complement strand
TCCAGCCTCCTGTCTCACACAGGGGCCTAGTCTGAAGGGCCGACAGCAGGGCACAGAGGCCAAGGCCTTCCCCCGAGGTTATCTCCTGGCACCCGTCTTCAGAGGTTTACTGCCAGAAGATTTCCCCGAAAAATCTTTCTGGCTTCAAGGCAGTCGCTCGTCCCTTCAAGGTCTAGGAGACCTGACCCATCCACCTTTGGCATGTGGGCGTGAGCGAAGTCTCTTGCTGACACTGTGCCCTCAAAGTCACTGTTGCCCTTGACGTAACGTTCTGAGAACTGTTCCATTTGAGCATGTCACTGAGCGGCACTTGGATCTATCTGCTTTTTTTTCCTCCCCTCATGCTGGACTGTCTGGCAGCTTTCAGTAGGGCAAGGGAGGGTTGTTTGATCCAAGGGGTTGTCGATGGGCATATGGTGGCAGCATACAGCTAACGCTGCCAACCTCCCTGGGGGGGTGGGGTGGCTGGAGATGTCTAAGTATCTGTCCCTTCGGCAGAGAGAGTCTGGTGCCTACTTGGCCCCTAGGAATCATAGAATCATAAAGTTTGAAGGGATCCCCA
>NW_015245144.1:0-562 GCF_001447785.1 Gekko japonicus | reverse complement strand
CCCCCCCTCTTTATTTTAAATCTTCTTTCCCTTTAGTCCTCCTTTTCAGTGCTAGTCCCGTGGTTTTGATCTCCCTTGAATGCCGGTCCCCTCATTTGGGGGCTCCAATTCTGAGAAGATTTGGCCCATTGTCCAAGGCGGCGGGACGTCGGATTGATTTCGAGGCTTTTTTGTATCGGCTCCGGGCCCCTGAATGAAGCTGTCATGTGCGTCTGCGGCTGGCTAGCGGGCAGTCCCCGGCCGCAAGCTGCGCCTCCTTTTGTTGTTTCGGCCTCATTGAGCGGAGGGAAGAGCCTCATTTCAGGGTGATTTACCACCACCCAAACACCAGCTGTCTGTTGCCGTTGCGCCGCTTCCCACCTTGGCTTCTCTATCCCACTATGTCCCGAGTTGGGCCCCCCCTCCCGCTGCCTCATATGGGGGGAGTGGCGAAAGTTTCTAAGCCCTGCATGTCGAGATGAATATTTCCCAGCGGTTGGGGAGGAAAGAAAAAGGTCGAAAGAAAAGGGAAGGAGGCGCCATTTGTTTTCGATGGCTACCCAGCGGCCGTGCCTCAGTTTGG
>NW_015245143.1:0-562 GCF_001447785.1 Gekko japonicus | reverse complement strand
GCGAGGGATTTGGCTACGGCATAAATTAGGTTGCATGGGTCCGCAGCGGCCTAAGGAAGGATGCAACTATGCTTAGGGTTGTGCTGCCGGTTCCTTCAAACGGTTGGGATTCCCCCTCTCCTGGCATCTCTGCCACCCCCCAGCTTGAAGATTTAAAACCAAAGGAAGCCTCAGAGCCACCAGTCAAAACACGGAACTCATTAGAAAGCTCTCTGGAATCACAGCGAGATCGATTCCCTTGCCAGGCCGGTGGTAGGATTTCCTTTCCCCACCCCATCTCAGTTAATATGGGTCTCTGGCTGCAACATAATGAAGTGCCCTGGAGCCATTGTCAGCATGTTGCGGGGGGGGGGGGAGATATCCCTCATAGAAATGAATGCATACAAGGATTCAAGGAGTCCTCGGTCGGCTACTATGTTTTGGGTGGGCTAGACAAAGGGGACCACTGGATTCCTTTGGGTTCAGGGAGACCCTTGCAGCTGGGAAGGGATGAAATAGCTGTTGCACACCAGCCAACTTGCCGTGCAGCCCTCCCCACCTTTGTCTGGCCTCGATGCACAGT
>NW_015245142.1:0-562 GCF_001447785.1 Gekko japonicus | reverse complement strand
TTCCAAAGAACCCTGCAGTTTCTTGGAGCACTCTTTCAAAAATATATTATTAAGCAGTTCTATGGAAATGTCAAGCAGTAGTTTTTGGCAGTACTTTCAGGGATTTTTAAATGTGTTCAAAAACTGCTTGTGTCCCCTCCCAGTTTCTCTAAACAAGATTTTGGAAATAGTTTGAGAAATATCTTAGAATATGAGCATTTTTGCTTGACACTTTTTGAAGGAAAGACTCCTTTCCCAGCACCTTTTAAAAGCTTCCAAAAATTCCTTGGGAAAGAAACGGGTTTGTTTTTCTATATTTTTCTAAAGCCATCACAGGAAAAAAATGCTTCTGAAATAATTAGTTTGGAAAAGATATACAGGAATTACAGGTGTAGAAGAGCCACCTCTCTGAACATTGTCGTTTGGAAATTGTATTCATCTGCTTATCTGGGGATTATTGGTGGCTTTGAATCCATCTAATTGTTTTGGGTTTTTTTTCTTCATTTTCTAGGCGACGTGTTTCTTTCACTAGGTTTAGAAGGAAACCTCAGTAGGTTTCAGAAGGAGCCCCACTGTAAACTCG
>NW_015245141.1:0-562 GCF_001447785.1 Gekko japonicus | reverse complement strand
TGGCTGATAAAGCAATGAAAAGACTGCTTAAGAGATATTGGGAGATGTCAGAGAAATTGAAAGAAAGAAAGCCTTCAACAACATAAAGAATTATTTGTATCTCTCGTCACTGGGAAACGCGGGGCACATACCCATCTGAAGGGACTGTTTTTAAGAAGGGTGTCTGGATACTTCAGTAAAATTGAGGTGATACGAAATGAAATTCTAGGACTACTGCACAAATTAAGAACTAGTAAGTCTCCAGGTCTAAATGGTATATGCAAGGTTTATTTTTTTTAATTCAAATGTGAAAGTGCTGATTTTCTGACTAGTAGAGTTAACTTGTTGCCAAAACTGGCCTCTGTACCAAAGTACTGGGAAATATGAATTTCCCAGCTATACCTATGTTTTACAAGGCCCAGAGGAAATCCAGGAATTACTTGCCAGCTATACTAATGTATGCTCCAGGGAAGTCCTGCCTCCCCAAATTGGAGTTCTTTGAGAAGATTAGTAGGCATGTGTATAAGGGTGACCTGGGAGACATCATATACTTGAACTTCCAAAATGCTTTTGACAAGGTACC
>NW_015245140.1:0-562 GCF_001447785.1 Gekko japonicus | reverse complement strand
ACACTGGCTTCTCTTATGTTCTTATCCTCTTACGGAAACGTAGCTTGAGCATTCAGCAACCAAGTGACCCACACGTTGTAGGCCATTTCTCTTGCTGTAAGAAAAAGGTCCAGCATTGATTTTTTCCATCCCACAAACCAGTAGCTCTCAAGCTTTTTGAAGTGGAACCCTCTTCTAAATGGTTCGGGACCAACTTCCCATGCAGCTTACATCGCCTCACATCACTTCACGTCAAACTGTTCGTAAATACATAGCCTTATTATTTTTTCTACAAAAATATTTTTATTAATTTTATAATAACCATAACATAACAACAACTAATATCAATAAATCGTAAATTTTCGGCTGCTCTAACACGACTCGAGTCTTTAATGTATTACATACATTTGGTATCCAACACTCTAATACAATACTATATCTTTATACTTCTGAGGCAATTTCGTCATGCTATTTGACTGTGCGGAGGTATAGTTAAAATAAGAGAACCACTTTTCAAGAAAATTTCTTTTTCTTTGAACCTTGCGCTACCATCAATTGTGTAGCTGTTTTATCAGCGATTAAC
>NW_015245139.1:0-562 GCF_001447785.1 Gekko japonicus | reverse complement strand
GGGAGCCTGTCACCCCTAAAATGTGAGTGAGGCAGCAAGAAGGCCCACAAAGAACAAAACAGTGGAGGACATGTGTGAAAAGGAATCAGGACTGGTAGACGAGAAAGAACAACCCTGCGAGGGCGGACAGGGCCAGCCTGTGCTGAGAAGGGACCTCCGGGGCCCCACTGCACATGATGGTCTTGACGTAGACCTGGCGGCCAGCGGTAAACAGCGCAGGAGCTCCGATAGAACACATGTTCTTGGTGGCGCAGCCTTTGAAGGTCACTTGTTGATCCTTGTATTTCTCTGTAATGAAAGGTAGGGGAAAAAGGGTTAGCTCAGCTGAATGACTGGGCACCATCTTGTTACGGCTGCTCTCACTAGTAGGCAAAGAGTGTTTGCCTGTCTGTACTGTATTTTCTCATAGTCATCTGCAAATGCTGGAAATAAAGGATGTTCTTCCCAACTCCCTTCTTCAGACCTTCTGGTAAACCTACCTGGCATGGAGGGGGAAACTGCTCACTGTCTCCATGAGGAAAGGGGTGCTATGTTCTGCAGCAAGCTTTTTTGAGCCTACAGG
>NW_015245138.1:0-562 GCF_001447785.1 Gekko japonicus | reverse complement strand
GCACTGCCAACACCTTGTGCCTTAAGCAGAAAATCAGCCCTGTGGGCTGAGCAAAATAGCCTGGCATGCCACCATTTGGCACGTGTGCCTGGCACACCACCATTTGGCACGTGTGCCTGGCACATCCTATGTCCTAGTGAGTTTTGTGTTGTCTTGTGCCTGTAAAAGCAGAGATGCCAGAAAAGAATGGATAATACTAAGCCAGGTGTAATAAATAATAAAAATAAACATTCTCAGGGCCAAAGACCATTTACTGCCCTGTCTCAATACAAGGTAATTTACTTGCCATCCGAACTTCCAGCCAGCGATTGGCAGCTGTAAGGAAAAGGGAAGCGATGTTGTTAGAATCCGTATATTCAAGAAGCTTCTGTTTAAACCGGGTTTCATACCTTTTATAAAAGAAAAATGACAGATCAGCACAATGGTCTAACATATACAAGATGTGTTGACAAAAACGACATCCAAGAGCTAGGGCAGCAGCCACTCAAAATATTATCAGGCTCATATAAATAATTCTGTAGCAGTGGTTCTCGAGGACCTCAGGCAGAGGTCTTTCACAACA
>NW_015245137.1:0-562 GCF_001447785.1 Gekko japonicus | reverse complement strand
TATTGTTATAAAATGTGCTAACACTATATCAATGTGTTTAATGCACAGAGAGTTGAAGAGGAAGCGCTAGTTAAAAACAGCAGTGCATGTAAGGATTACCTCATTGAAGCAATGAAGTACCATTTATTGCCACTTGAGCAAAGAGCTTTGATGAAGAGTACACGGACCAGGCTAAGAACACCTGCCAGTCTCCCAAAAGTAAGGCTCATGTTAGTTAACTTGTATATTGCCCTTTCAAGTTGCATTCTGTGGAGAAATGAAGATGCTGTAATGGATGAATTAGTTCACATGGCCTTCTAAATAGAATACTTAGTTAGGGCATCGCTTCAGAATAATTTAAAATGATGGCATAAAACTATACTGAAGGGTAGATTGCCCTGCTATCCCATCACAAACCAGTCTATTTTATCATAGCATGTTTAAATGAATTAAGACCTATAATGGAGATTGCATTCCTCGTGACAACTGTTTTTCAGCTTATTCCTGAAGGTGTTCTTAGTTCGAACATAGGCAGGAGTTGCTGGTAATGCCATACAAGTTACGTAACAGTATTTACTCAAAT
>NW_015245136.1:0-562 GCF_001447785.1 Gekko japonicus | reverse complement strand
CCCAGCAGGCTTCCTTTGCAGAATGGGGACTTGATTCTGGGTCTCCTGGATCCTAGTCTGATGCCCTAACCACATGCTTTGCAAATGACAAACCAAGTGTTATGTCCCCCTCTCCCCCTCTCTCTCCTTAGAATAGCAGGAACTGAGCCAAAGCCATCCCTGGTGCAATTCTAATGCAATTATAGCCCAGGTAGTTTATAGCTCAGATGATGGTTCATTGTGTGCTTTTATTATTATTCTCCTATTCATTTCAGATGATAAGCATTCAGCAGCATCCTTTTCTCTTATTTATGGGAAGAGAGCAATAATAACACGTGTTGCTCGTGAATGAAAATTTATTAAGTAGTTTCTATTTAGGAAAGTTTTGATTTCATTCTGTTCAAATTGACTGAGCTGCTTTAACCTCCTACCTGAGGTCATTTTAATTATGTCTGACAAATGAGTTATGGTAACAAAATGAATTAGATTTTTTTTCAGAAGTAATTACAATGCAAATTGCAAGTGTTATGCCCACTTTTCTAGAAATGAATTGGGAGTGAAGGTTTTTCTTTTTTTAAAAAAA
>NW_015245135.1:0-562 GCF_001447785.1 Gekko japonicus | reverse complement strand
GAACCACCTTCAGGAGGTCTCTCAAGAAGCAATGTATACGTTTTCTAACTTGATTAAGTAATCGATCAATTAATTAGCCTGCAAAAGAGCAGCAGAGGTTGTTTACTAGGGAGACCAGGCAGTTTGGTGAAAAGACACCCTGCCCCCAGTACCCAGGCTCCCTCTGCTGCTCAGTGGCGTACTGGGAGCAAAAGGGGAGGAAACCAAAGTTGTGCTGTGCTGCAAAACCACTTCTGGTTGTCTTCCCAGGAGTGATGTCATGGTGTTGCATGATGCTCTAGGAAATTCCCATGTCTGTATAGTAAAAACCACAGAATTCTGAGAAATCCCTAGAGGGTTGCATGGTGCCAGTTACCACCATCTCTCCACTCTCTTGAAGCTCCCAGTGGTTGCCAGTCAGGGCCATGGGATGACAACTCAGTTCTTTATTGGTGACCTTAAAGTGATTTTAGCAATGGGCCAAATGCTACCAAGCTCAGACTGGAAGTCCTGCAGGTTGAGCATTTGCTAAAGTGTACCCCCTAGGACTTCTGGTTAACTAGGGCTGCCAAGTGGGGGCGGG
>NW_015245134.1:0-562 GCF_001447785.1 Gekko japonicus | reverse complement strand
TGTACTCGCTGAACTCAATAAAAATATAACTATATAAAAAAAAGATGTGCAAAGAGACCACTGAGAATGTTTAGCCTATATATAGTGATGCCAGATGCTTGGGTCTGCACAAAATAGTTCATATCCATAAAGTTTGTGATGAACTGGAATTATAAATGAGCACTTCAGGCCATAAATAAAAATAAATTGGGACCCATCATTAGACTGGATAACATTTTGGATATTCTTGCTGACTCAAGAAGCAGGGGTTGAAAAGGCAAGCAGTTTTGTAATAGCCATCCTGCATTTTGAGAGGTAATCCCTGATACTGTGAGATTAGATCTATTTTCTTTGTCTTCTTTTTGGGGAGTACGTGTCTCCTCCAGGGCATCACATTTTGGGTTGCTTGTGTTTTGTTGGTCCCATAGGAAGGAGACTTGTGTAAATCACCCAGGATATTAGTTTGGGCAGACGTATGTGGATTACTAAACATATGTAATGAATTTAATGAAGAGCAGCATCAGGAGGCTATATCAAAGGAGCAGTTCCCACTCATCAAAATCTCCTCCCAAACTGTTTCCCC
>NW_015245133.1:0-562 GCF_001447785.1 Gekko japonicus | reverse complement strand
CTGTCAAGCACCGAACATCCGCTATGCAAAACTATGAAATACTAAACACCACTGTATGCCATTGTTCACAGGCTGTCAAATGCCAAGCAGCATTTGTGACAGACTGAAATCTCTCGCTGACTGTGTCCTGGTCATGTTCCACTGAAGGCCTGGCAGGACCATTTCCTCTGGCACCCAGAAATGATGTCATCAACAGGGTTACCCAGAACTGGGGGTGATGTGTTGTTGTTCATGGTCAGCCTCAAAAAGGGTGTTAACGAGTACAGTGGGATGCAAAAAGGTTGAGAAGTTGGCTACCCCAGGGAGGTAAGCTGGTTGAGGCCTGCCTGGGAAAGCTTCCACTGAAAAAAGCTCCCAGAAGGTAACTGCCACTTCAGGGCCCTCTCACAAACAGAATGACAAAGAGCATCTCTAAGCCCCACCTGCAGAGGCAGGGGAAAGAAGTTCTAGACAAGGTGGACAAGACTTAGAGGTAGAAAGAGAGAGTTCTTGTCAAACTTGGACTCCAGTTTGCCATATTTTGGGGGGTGTGGGTGTCAGCTAAGCTGCCAAAAGTATGGTG
>NW_015245132.1:0-562 GCF_001447785.1 Gekko japonicus | reverse complement strand
TAAACTATACCAAAACCAGTGTTACATAACAACATACTTCCATAAACAATTCGCTCATTAGCAGAAGCAATTAAGAACACCTTAAAAAGGAGGAACAGCATGACCGATTGTGGAGAGAGCGGCAAAGTTGGAGGATCAAACTCATCTCCGTAAGACAGAGCCTTATTTAAAACAAATTCAAGTCAAAGTGATAAACATTTAGCTGCAGTAGTAAGGGGGTATGTCCCCCTCTTTCGGGCCAGCCTCAAGAGGCGCGAGGTCCCCCTCCCCCAAGTGCCCCCCATCATCGTCATCCTCCACCGTTACCCGACAGGAAGCTCGAACTATCCGGCTCTGGGTTCAGCTTGCGGAGGCAGAAGGGGCTGTCGGGACTATCCGAAAGAGTGCGGGGCGAGTTCTCGTTCAACAGCTCCGTGAGACGCCTTCTCCGGCGGAAGTTGATGCGGAACTGATAAAGGAGGTTCCCGTCGTAGAAGTGATGCCGGTTGGAGACTGAGGAGGGAACAGATAGGAAGAGGCAGTTCTAGGCAGTCGTCCTCTCCTCTGCACAGGGCAGCAGGAT
>NW_015245131.1:0-562 GCF_001447785.1 Gekko japonicus | reverse complement strand
AGAGTCCGCGCTCCTAACACGAAACTGACCAGTTTTATGTTAACAAAGTCATGCCAACGACTCATACCTACCCCCTTTCCAGAAAGCACCGACCCCTAATATCAGCAGCAAGGCCAGTGCTTTAATTCCCAGGGAGACGAACAAGAGGACCAGGACCCAGGATCCACCTCCGGCTCTGTACTTGTAAAAGTACACGGTCCCCTCTGCCCTCCCCAGGCTGTTCACCGCCGCGCAGGTGTATCTGCCGTCGTGCGTCAGGTGCCGGAGCTCTTTGGTGACCAGGTAGCTCCCACTCGAGACGGAGGTAACGTTAGTGGACAGCGGGCCCGTCCATGTCAAGGTGGGCAGCGGCTCCCCTTCGGCGGTGCATTTCGCGTGGAAGGAGTGGTCCTCTTCGGACTGCACAGAGATGTTGACAATCCTGGGGGCGGCTGCGGGGATTAAAACAGGCGGTGGTGAATGAGATTCAGTTTGGAAACGAGTCGTCCGCTCAGTGTGGGATTAACCACCCGCCGTTTGTCCGGGAATCCGGGTAGCGGCGGCTTCTCCCCAAATGTAAATG
>NW_015245130.1:0-564 GCF_001447785.1 Gekko japonicus | reverse complement strand
TATCCCCCAAACCCAATCTGGGTACAACCCTTCAAGGAAGATTGTACCAAAATAGTTTTGGGAATTCATACTGTGAAACTGGTGAAAACCCGGAAGATTGGACACTGCACAGTGACGTTCAGTGGAAGTCCCATTTAAAGCTGCTACAGTTTGGGGAGCTCTGTGTGAAAGCAACCATAGTCACCCTGAGCCCTCTCACAAGGTGGTTGTGAGGGAAAAATTGGGGGAGGGGACAATGGGCATCTCCCTGAGCTCCTTGCAGGAAAGGCACATGAAGCTGCCTTATACTGAACCAGATCGTTAGTCCCTCAAGGTCACCATTGTCTACTCAGACCGGCAGGGGCTTTCCAGGGTCTCAGGCAGAGGTCTTATGCATCACCTGCTGCCTGGTCCTGTTAACTGGAGATGCCAGGTATTGAAACCAGGACCTTCTGCTTGCCAGGCACTGAGCCACAGCCCCACCCCATGGGATAAAGAAGTAATAAATATAATAGGCGGTGTGATGAAGAACCCAATGGCCAGGTATTTCTCCATGTCAACTCATTAGCATAATAGGCCACACCC
>NW_015245129.1:0-562 GCF_001447785.1 Gekko japonicus | reverse complement strand
TCAGAAGGGGAGTTGTGTTAGTCTGTTGCAGTAAAAACCCCACAAAAGTCCAGCGGTACTTTAAAGACTAACAAAGTTTACTCCAAAATAAGCTTTCATGAGTATCTCTTCCTCTAAATTTTGAGCTATGAAAACAGAGTAGGATAATCTGAGCTGGGCAGTATTGTTGGGTGTTGTTTTTAATGAAACCATTAACTCTCAATGCTTTATTCAAAACATATTGAAGAAAGTTTTTTTAACAGACCAATATAAAACAAGAAAAACAGAAGTCCTTAATTTTTCAAAAAATAATCCCACCTGCTTTTCAGCCAAAATTAGATACCAAATCTCCTCATGGAAGCAACAAAAGCAGCACAAATGACATTATAATTCCTTGGGGAGTGGGTTCTTAGCTGACCCAGATTCAGGCAGAGTGCAGGGAGTTCCTGACTGCTCCTGCTCTCCAGTGACAGTTCCACTGATGGCAATTAAAAATGGAGGAAGGGGATCTCAGCTAGCTGTCCCCTCCAGTCTTTCATAGTTTGCAGAAAACTGAACACACATGAACACACAAGAAGCTGCC
>NW_015245128.1:0-562 GCF_001447785.1 Gekko japonicus | reverse complement strand
TTTCTTCAGTTTTAGCTCTCTTCCCTCCTCATTTCCCCTCCTATCAAGAGTTCTTTCATTTTATATTCTTTCTCAGTCTTCTGGTGTACAGTGGCTTTGTTTATACTTGTGGGATTCTTTTGTGGGAGCATCCCTGCTGTTGGCTTATTTTTGGTATCATCACGCTGTGCTGTTCCTGCTGCTGCCAAGCAAGGAGCCCGGCTGAACATTAATACCAGTTTCTGATCATTGCAGTCACAGCAGAGTCCAATGCTATTTCCTCTTGCCACTTTTTAATTGCATTTGTAATTTCCTCAACTGTTTGGAGTTGGCCTCCTTGCCTAGTGCCACAAGGAATCTGTCAACACCTGTGTGATCTGAAGAACAAATTAAAAGATAGATTGCAGCATAGCAATCTCTCATTCTCCTTGTTAAAAATAAATTGCTAAGCCCCAGTGCAGGCAAGCATATTGGTAGGGACATGCTATCTTCTTCAAGACTGTCCTCAAAACTGTGGGGCTTGATCACTCAAAACGGCCATAGTTTTCTGAACACGTTCCATCTTCCTGCTGGGGTAGGGACT
>NW_015245127.1:0-562 GCF_001447785.1 Gekko japonicus | reverse complement strand
AATTGCTCAGTAAGAAGTAAATCTGTTTCTGCCTCACAGTGGTCTGGCCACTTCTTTTGTTTTACATGAAGATAAACCTTCCCCAAGTAGCAGTGTGAAGTTCCACAGAACATCTGGAAAAATTCAGAATTCAAAACCCAATTCCCCTCCTTTTTTTTCCTGAGGACTTTTTCAATTTTCCCAACAAAAAACCAGGAAAATTTAGGGAAGCACTGGGAAAAAAACTGATTTTTTTCCTCATTTCAGAACTACTGAATTTGTTTTAATGCAAGATTTTACTCAAAATGCATAGTATGAATTTTTTCAGATCTACATCATTTACTAATATTCCATATGTTTACTGCAGACAGATACAACATATTTTCAAGAATAGTGTTTATTATTTCAATGTGAAGAATTTGGACAACAATTAATGTGCCATAACTTGTTTAATGATAATACATTATTATAGACCTAAGTGTTTTCAAAGTTATAAAGTTTAATTTGGTATCTCAGAATGCCAGTAGTCCTACACATTGTGACTACCTGAGAGAGTTTCTGTCCAAATAACACACTTTCTTTT
>NW_015245126.1:0-562 GCF_001447785.1 Gekko japonicus | reverse complement strand
AAAAATGCCACTCTGTAAAACAGGCCATACAGATCTGCAATACATATTTTTTTTACTCTTTCTCAAGAATTCGGCAGCAGTCAGGGCTTTATGAGAAAAGCTATTATCAGGATTACATCACTGCAACTTGAAATCCTGGAAAGCTTGAATGTCAACATTTTTATGACTACTACCGAACCAGATATCCTGAATTATAATGAATCCAAGGCGGCTTAATGTTTAATACATCTTTGTGGGCTTCCCTAGCTGGCTCCTAAAGATGATTAATTTCCATAAAATGGTTCGCTGTTATGAAACGGAAGCAAGCCTTTATCCCATATTAGCAACAAACTCCCACGCGTAAGATGGGCGCGACTGCGGTTCTTCGTAACGTGAATTTTCTCTACAGCAGTTGTTGTCAAAATGCATCACGCCATCCAGACAAAAACCCAAAAAGGAAGGGTGGAGGACTGTGCTTAAAAGCTCTAGGACAGCCCTCCCTCTTCTTTAAGTCTGGGAATCTCATTTGTTCAGGGTGAAGTCCCGCCAGATGCTGCGAAAGAGAAATACCCAGAGTGGTCTT
>NW_015245125.1:0-562 GCF_001447785.1 Gekko japonicus | reverse complement strand
CACAGCCTGCAGTTCAGCATCCTGCCCAAATTGGTGCCATTTTACTGCCATCATCCCCTGGTGCCTGCCGTTTCCCTACTACAACTGGAGGAGTTCTTGAGGAGAATTTTTCTTTTAAACTGGAATTGCTAGCACTGTAGCTACTATAGATCTTTCTTTAGAGCTGGCCAAAAGCCCCCAGGTACCATGGGGAGGAAATGGCGGAGGCAAGGAATGAAAATACCCGTTTGGACTCTCTGATTGGTTTCAACGGCCTTAGACTGGAGTGACTCTATCTAGGATTGCAGTGCAAATTAATGAAAACAGAGGTACTACTGAAACAACACATGCCTCTTCTTTTCAAGCTTCTTGTAATGTCCAGATCTTGGGTATTTCCCTGTGGCTAGATCAACACACATCCACTGATGGGGGGGGGGGGGAATTCTCTGTCTGTTCAGTGTATACAGACTGAATTGTCAAATCTCACTTCTATTTACACTTAGAGATAGCCAATAAATGCACATGCATAAGGCATGCTCAAGTCAAAGGATAAACAGGGAATGCCTTAAACATTAAATGATCC
>NW_015245124.1:0-562 GCF_001447785.1 Gekko japonicus | reverse complement strand
ATGCACACCCCTAGTGGTGACCCAGGTCCAAGGCCACATGCACGGTAGGACCCAGGCCAAGCAAAACCCAATAAACCAGAAATGGCCTTGTAGCAGTGGCTGCCTCCAGCTAAATCCGCCAGGCAATCCATGGTGGAGCAATGCTGGGGGGTTCAAGACAGAGATCGTCAGCAAGCTATGCCATTTGCATGAGATGGTAGCCACCTCAGGCCAAAAGCCACCAGATCATCTAATTTGGAAGCGGGCACTGTGCACAAATGGCTACCGAGTGTTCCATTGGGGAGGGAGGCCCAGCCGTCAAGTCATCTGCTCAGTGGCACCACTAGGTCTCCAATGTGTGGAAAAAACTACCGAAAAATATCCCCCCACAGGCCATAGCACAGCTGCTGCATGTGTGTGTGTGTGTGTGTGTAAATATGGCGGTGGAGCTGGCTGCCTGGAGGCCCCAGCAGAGGATTGTCTGCACCCCCCTACATGCAAATGACAATCCCGGCGGTCATCTGGGACAGCATCCCTAGAGCTGTAGGCCAAGTGGAGAGGTGTGTGACCTCACCTTGGAACC
>NW_015245123.1:0-562 GCF_001447785.1 Gekko japonicus | reverse complement strand
GGCAGCTTCACTTGCTCTTTACAAGGGCCCTGCATACTGTTCCATCCCTTGGGGCAAGTAGAGCTGCATGTTGTTGTTTTGTCTGTGATGCTTCTGCTGTGTTGACTGCTGACAATGATAAAGCAGATGGATGTCCTGATTTTATAGGTCACACAGCAGTATGAGAAAGTGTACAATGGAGGTGAACACAGAGTAGAAGGGAGGGCATGCAAGTCCCCCAGTTCAAAAAAGTATTTTCCACCCCTGGGGGGGGGAGTATTTTCCTCCCTTTTCTCTCGCATAGGGAGCAGGGGGCAGGGCATCATTAGGGCCTCTGTGTGATACATCCACACTTCTCACACATTCCGATCCTGCTTGCACACCAAGGAGCTCAGAGGGGTGGATACTGATAGTCTTCCGTGTACTGTTTACTTGGTTTGGCTTTGCTCCGCTCGACTGTTCTGCTTCTGTTTTTGACTAGCTGGCTGGTTCTTTTCCTTTGAGTTATTCTACTACTTTAAATTTCCTTTGTGTTAGTGGAGGGGCAGTGTATAGGCTACAAAGCCAGAAACACCTCTCCATA
>NW_015245122.1:0-562 GCF_001447785.1 Gekko japonicus | reverse complement strand
CTCCCAAGGGAGATAATTGCTTAGTTCTCTGCTGATCACCACAGGAACTGGAAGTGGCATATTTAAACCCTGACAGAAAAATATGAAGTGTGTAATGTTTGGTTGTGTTCTGGTTATCAGTCATTGGCCAGTTCTCTTTGTGGAGAAGGAGATTCCCTTCCTCAGACTTGTGTATCTACATTCAGAGAAGAAGCCATTAGAAAGAAGAATGAATAAAATGTAGAATTCTAGCAGAAGTATACCCAGTTATTTGTGCTACCAGAATTCTCTTGAGTCTTAATTTGTACTGAAATTCATGAGCCCAGCTATTACCAAAAGGACAACGCAAATTCCAGTGGATGAGCAAGCAAACACTGTTTATTTAGATGATTTGAGCTAGTTTTGGCTCATCCAGTGAAACTTATGAGCAGCAGCTTTGGGCCAGATGAAAGGAAGAACCTCCTCACATCGTGTGTAATTAACTTATGGTACTCACTGCTACAAGATGACTACCAGTGTATTCTTTTTTAAAATAAATGTTTCAGTGTTTATTAGTCATGAGAGCTAAATGGAATCTCCATGT
>NW_015245121.1:0-563 GCF_001447785.1 Gekko japonicus | reverse complement strand
CCTTCCAACTCTATGATTCTATGAACTATGCAGAATAGGAGGAGCTCTGCCAAACTTGGAGAAGGACCTGAGATAGTAGAAAGCAGTTCTTCATTGTTGCTGAGTCGGCCAGGCTGGAATGCCCTAGATGAACAGTTTTCATTTGAGATTTACCAATGAAGCCACCCCAGTGTATACCTTTCATAGTTTATCAAACAGTGTGAAGGTCAAAAGCGGAAGGCATTCTCTGTTTTCACCTACAAATGGATTAATTTGCATTGTTACTTGAAATTTTTTTTTTTTAAAAACAAACCTTCTGAAAAAGAAGAGCTGAAGAGCTCCGAAGGAGGAAAAAAACCAAGGCGAGTGTGAGAAATTTACTCGTCTTTCCTCTCGCCCGGCGCCTGCGTCCTTTCCAGACTTGCTAACAATACACTATTTATGCATTTGTCAAAGGAGGGTAAGCGCATGAAAACGTCTATATCGAAGCTGCCTCCCTGCAAAGAGGGAGAAATGCATAACGATTCCGCAGCAAAGATTTGACATGAAATGTTTTTTGCCAAAGGGAGGCGGGGGGGGGGGGG
>NW_015245120.1:0-563 GCF_001447785.1 Gekko japonicus | reverse complement strand
AAAATCCTGGCTATGGGCTTGCTCTGTGTACACATTATTGAAGGCTTAAGAGAGAGAAACTCAACACAATAGTGAAGTTCTCCAATCAGCTCCCTTCTTTATATTATGCTCTCTAAAGATGCAAAATATTGGCCAACTTCTATTTAGGAAACGGTGTTTAATCTGAATCCATCCCTGCTTCAGCAAATCCCTGCGTTCTCGCCAGGTTCTCTGTTGCGTCGTCTAATTGCAATTTCTGCATTCACCACGTGGAGGCGCATTTACACAAACTTTTGACTCTCGACTCTACTGCGGATTTCGCCGTATTGCTGCAAGCTGTGGAATCGGCTAACGGGGGCTAGAGGCGACGAGACGACGATATGCGTACACAGCTCGCTCCGAGACGTCTAAAAGACCCTCGCGGCCGGCTTAAGAATTGAAATAATACGTCCTCTTCTCCGTGCAGACCTTCTCAACAATCCCTGGGGGAGGGGGGGGCACTGAATCTCACCATGTGTGTGTGAGCCTCCCCTTACCCAGAGAACTGCATTTCTGGATCCAGGTGGGTCGCCCTGTTGGTCTGA
>NW_015245119.1:0-563 GCF_001447785.1 Gekko japonicus | reverse complement strand
GGGGGATTGTTTAAACCTTCCACCTCTACCTGGTTTCACGGTTCGAGACCAGGATCCCTGCTTTGGTAGCCCTTTAAAGGAGGAAAGACACGTCTTTCAAAAACATGTCTTTCCCGCTTTAAAATGCTTGACGGAGAAGCAGGGAGCCCAGTTTTGGGTAGCAAAAACGGTCAGACAATCTCTGTACCGTGTGTGATTGCTCATGCGAAGGCAGTCGGTGTTCCTTTGCCTTGCGTTGATGCCGAGCCTGGAGCCTCCAGTTCTTTCACTCTTCTTTCCCCTGGCTGATTTCCCTCCCCTCCAAAAAAAGTTTCTATAGCCCTGAAGTTTTGGCCCCGGCCCAGACACCGCTCTGGAATGAGGGGGCTATGGGGAAGTGGGAGGGGGCGTTTGGATCAGACACAAGAGCAAAGGGCATCAAAAAGCAGCACGGGAGGGGGGGGGAATCCTCATTGGGACGAGAGGAGAATAAATGTTTCTCTTTGGCCGAAAAGGCTAACTGATTTGGCCAAAAAAAGAGCCCTCGTTAAATCAAAACAAGAGATATATTTTTTCTCTCTCTC
>NW_015245118.1:0-563 GCF_001447785.1 Gekko japonicus | reverse complement strand
GTATACCTGGCAATCATGTTACCCTTGGTTGCAGTGCATTATGGGGAAATGACACTTCTTTTTCTTTTCCAAGCAATGTGGAGAGCTTACTTTCCAGGAAGGAAGTTCTTGTATATGTCATTTCTGACTAAGATTTAAGCATCTGCGTCTGGACAGCTGCCCAGAAAATGCGTTGTTCATTCTAGACTTGTGAAATGACTGGAAGTGGAGTTTTTCTTTCTCTCCAAAAGTTGACTTGACTTGCGCTGTTGTAAAGGAATTGGCCCTGACAGCTCCCCTTTGCTTCATCTCGAATCCACCGTGATTGGAAAGCTAAGAAACGTTTTATCCTTGAATTAGTTTTAGACTGGTCGTAAAAAGCCATTGGATTGAATTCTGAGCTGGAGGCTGCATCTCCTAATTCAGAAAGAGTCATCAGGATGCCCTTTCACGGCTTCGTTGAGAGGGAAGACTCTACACGTGCGGTTGCATACCGGTGCCTTGGTCATTGTGCACCTCTGAGTCCCTATTGTGGTTAGAATGTTGGGCTAAAACCTGTGAGACCCAGGTTTGAATCCCCACTT
>NW_015245117.1:0-563 GCF_001447785.1 Gekko japonicus | reverse complement strand
AACTGACTCATTCCCTTCCCTGATAAGGAGCTGATCAAGTACAGCAACAGACTTGGCAAAATGTCAAGGGATGGACCCATAGGTAACAGTAATTCATGTGAAGTTCATCATTACTGAATTGTTTTCAGTGCTGTTATCATTATTAGTATAATAGCAGGGCACTATTCATCCAAATGCTCCAGGGGACATCCAAAACACTCAGATAATTGAATGCTCAGATAAATGAAGAGGCTCTTTTCTTATAGATATGTCAGCAGTGGGCTACAGAATCTGGAGTTCAGTAGGAATTTCCAAACAGCGAATTCACTTAACGAACTATCTTCTTCAAAAGTGACATTAAGAACAGGGCTTTTGTTTTGTTTTAATTTAGAAGGTACCGCGTGTGAATGTTGCCAGTGGAGCAGAGAAAGCAGGAGAGAGCCATTTTAAAAGGGAATGCATGTTCCAGGCTGTCTAGGATTTTCATTTGAATCCCGGCCGGTGGAAAAGTAAAAGCTGATGTATCATTTATTTTAGGGCCTGTCATTTCAAAGTAATAGACACTTAGATGGCAGGGCAGTTCC
>NW_015245116.1:0-563 GCF_001447785.1 Gekko japonicus | reverse complement strand
CCTTTCCACCACCAACCTGCCAATCAGTCCTGATGGGCTTGCAGAGAGCTGAACTGTCGATGAAAAACCTGGTATTTGTGTGTGACTGGTGAAGAGAATGTGAGCTGAACTGGTGGGTGTTTCAGCATCTCTGCTTCTAGTACATGGGAAGGAGATAGCTGATATATATAAAATTCTTCTGGTGTGGGGATTCATGCGCCATCTCTCCAAATCAAACATTGCCTTGAGGAGTCTCCAGGAACAATTCAAGTAAGGTCAGGTAAGAGCGTTCATTTCAGAACTCTGGATTATTTATTTATAGAACATCTATGCTGCCCCTCAGAGAAAGGTTCTAAGGGCAGCTAGCAACAAGGTAAAAGTATGCAACATCATCAAATCCCATAATTAGGAACAAAATACCTGACAACACGTTAAAACCATTCATCACCTAAATCCAATAAAATAGAGGAAAATATACTGCTCTCAGGGAGAGAGAAAACAAACACTTTAGGTAACAACCAAAAAAAACCCAACTATGAGCCAAATGTCTGGATCATGAAAGAGAGAGAGAGAACAAGAGAGAG
>NW_015245115.1:0-563 GCF_001447785.1 Gekko japonicus | reverse complement strand
CTGACCCCTCTGGGCTTGGAGCCAGGGTAGTCT
Source organism: Gekko japonicus (assembly GCF_001447785.1). Taxonomy (NCBI): domain Eukaryota; kingdom Metazoa; phylum Chordata; class Lepidosauria; order Squamata; family Gekkonidae; genus Gekko; species Gekko japonicus. The sequence goes on along the minus strand of NW_015245115.1, from coordinate 530 downwards.
TGCCCAGAAAACAAATGCAAAGACAGGGGAGGCCTGACTCTTCTGCATCCTGACAATTATCTGCTTTATGACTAAGCTGTGTGTGAGCAACTCTTATTGGTCATTGCAGATCCTTGTCTTGCTGTGAATAAATAAAGTTGACCCTTTATTCTCCCACCTAATAGTATCAGCTTTCCTAATTTTCATGTCTTGGACCTGAATAGCAGAAAGCCATTAAGATAATGTTATTTATAAGTAAATGTGTAGACGATTTTGGGGGAAATGACAAGTTATGCTGACAAGCATATTTTTGTGATGGGATACATGGCAAACACAGAATAGTAATTTATACTGTGGAATCATAAAAGTAGCCAGTGATATTTCTGTTACAATTTGTGATTTGTCTCTTCATTTTTAAAATGTTTGTTTTTCATTTATTTTATGTGAGTGGGGGTACCTGGGGAGAATGGCATGTGGGTATGTGTTTGCATCTCCATATTATAATAATCTTACTACAATATTGCAATATAATATTGACTACATTTTTGCAA
>NW_015245114.1:0-563 GCF_001447785.1 Gekko japonicus | reverse complement strand
GACCTGTGTGCATAGCCATGGAGATGGGCGAGGGGAAGCATTACCCAGGCTGGAAGTGCCCTCCATGCTGCACCGCGTTGTGCCCGGTGGAAGAAGTGAGGCGGCTCCGACTCATTCGCCAATTCCACACTAGGCCACACGGCCAACTCTCCCTACAGCCAAGGCTGGGAAATCTTGTGGCAAAGTGGCACCCGGGCCTCTCTCACACCTAAAGGCCAGACAGACACGAAGGGCAGTGGCCTCTCCAAGCCTGGATGCCACCCGTGTGGCTCCCAGGACCAGGACGGGCTGGAAAGTTCCCCTCCTGGAGTGAAGGGGCTCTCTGTCTTGGGCGGGCGCCACTCAGCTTCCCTGTCCAGCATGACAGGCAGCTGGGTCCCCTTCCTTGCCGGGGCCACGCCGCCCTTCCTGTCAGGCCTGGGAACTCATAGGGCATGCTGCTGAGGGTGCCGCTGATCCGGGACCTGGCGCAGCCCAGAGCCCGAGACAGGAGGAAAGCCCATGAAGCCTCCAGGTGTGGCGCTTGGCCCAGCAGGGGCCCCATGCTGCCTTTGCATTGCAGT
>NW_015245113.1:0-563 GCF_001447785.1 Gekko japonicus | reverse complement strand
GTTTTTCCCCGGGCCTTCACATCTCTAAGAAAGGGAGAGGAATGTGGAGGCGTTTCAGGAGGAAGACGCTTCCTGCCTCTCTGCAGTCCCTGCACGGATCTGCCTCCCCTCCGTTTCGAGAGCCGAGATGGAATGGGAGTCTTGCTTCGATCCCCAAGGGGGAAGGAGGGCCTCTTACCTGGAGGAAGGTGAGGGCTGCTCGGTGCAACAAGCATTCGGCGTAGCAGACTTCCGCATGCAGCTCTTCTGTCGCAGGGAAGAGACGGGTTGTCGTCAGGAGGCGCCGTGTTATCCCAAGCCACTCTCCCCCCCACCCACGCAGGCCTCCGGCTCCTCCTCGTACTACCCACCCATCCACGGATCCAGCCCCAAATCAACAGCTCCTGGACCAGGGGTCCCCAACACTTTTCCTGGTGCCCACCCGAGTGTTTTGAGAAAGTTGGGCGGGGCTTTTTCCTGACAAGGCTTCTGGAGATCTGGCTGGCCGTGCAGATTTTTTAAAAAAAACAAAAAACATTGTTTAAAACCTTTCTTTTCTATTTAAAGTTTCCTCAGCTATAATC
>NW_015245112.1:0-563 GCF_001447785.1 Gekko japonicus | reverse complement strand
TTAACCACTTGACCCACCGCAGCCTTGTACCACCATGCTAATGGAAGAATGGGAAGGAATCATCAGGGAGAGGAAAGTGGAAAGGGAGTCTTCAGGGTAAATTAGGCAGCTGCATATTATGCATAGCACCTGCAAGGAGCTCAGGAAAGTTTAGGGAAGATATGCTTGCAAGAGTGGACTTTGAGAAGGGATACAAGAGATACTTTTGTATCTCTATGTTTAGTTTATGCCTTTCCAAATCTTAAAGGAAATTTTGGCCTGTGTTATAAGGTCAAGCGCTAAGAACAGTCACAGAAATCGAGTGGTCTCTTGAGTAACAAACACCTGCTATTTAGACATGGATCACAAGTCTATTTCCTCCAGCTATACGTAGGTATGATTTTGAACTTCTTATCACTGCTCTTTGACTGGAAATCCCTTGTGAAAATCAAATGTGTGCTTTATTAATTTCATGCTGTTTTCTGTTCCTTGTGCTGAATTTCCCCCATAAACTGTATGCATTTGTCAATCTGATTTGTGCCTCAACAAGTCAGCATTATACATTATGTGTCCAACATACATGA
>NW_015245111.1:0-563 GCF_001447785.1 Gekko japonicus | reverse complement strand
GAGATCATGCTTAGCCTAGGCCACCCAGGTGATGGTGCCCTTTCAATGATACTAGAATACATTTAACCACTACAGTGCAACTGTCCCCAGTGCAGGTCTCAGGTTCATGCAACCCCTGCTTTTGCAGCTGTATTTGCAAACAACAGTAGGAATAGTCAATGCATCAGACAACTCTTGGCCCATGCCCCCTCTCCTAAATCCCACTACTTAGCCTGCTAATCAGAAAAGTAAGATCTATGAGACAAAGAAGATATGAGCACTGCAGGTTTCAAGTTGATCCAGAACACACCCAAACACAAGCTCAAAAACTCATTTTCTCTGTTGTAAAGTAACACAAAGCAAAGAGGACTTTGGTCACATGTAGAGCGCAAAAGGAATCCTCATAACTGGGTGACTACCACATACACCACCCAACCAGGTTTAGGGTGCTGGGTTCAGAAAAACAGATGTCCAGGAGCCCCAACACCTTTGCTTTTAGGAGTTAATACTTTTTTTCAGAAGTTCTGCTAAAACGTTATTGAGAACATTTGCAGAGTGCACCAGAGAGCCAGTTTGGTGTAGTG
>NW_015245110.1:0-563 GCF_001447785.1 Gekko japonicus | reverse complement strand
AGTCTGACCTGGAATTTCTCCTGTGTTGGTATTTGCTGGCAATGGTTGCGGGGTGAGCAGCTGTACTTGTCCTGTTTCTCCTGACAGGCCTCCTAAATCTATTTAATTCCATGTAACATGCATTTAGAACTGCAAGGTAATCCCTACCCCCACTACCACCATTTGAACATAAGCCTGTAGATATACTAGCACTCAGACTTCTTTAATTTGGATTGCCTATTCCTATTTATCTGTATATTTTCCTAAGGAGTATATCTCTTGGGGTGCAGAGATGATCACAGAATGAGCGGAAACATGAATGTGTGTGCAGGAGAATCTTCCATTGCATTTAAAAGGTTATTCATGATTCTTTGGAGTCCACTTATCTTACATTGGGGTGTGAATGTCAATTCCTTTTGGTCATGGCCTCCGCAGTAGCCATAGCCCATTACATAGGTAATATTTGTTTCTGAGGAAAGCAACTGACTGGTAAAGAAGATTTGTCATAGAAGTCTAAAATCTTCTTCCTTTAGACAGTTGTGTTTAATCTTTCTTCTCTGTCTTAAAAGATACCTAAAGAGCTT
>NW_015245109.1:0-563 GCF_001447785.1 Gekko japonicus | reverse complement strand
AGACTAGAACTTGCCAAAATGGTTGTTAGCTGAGAACAGTTTTTAAAATATCATGTTTGGATGTTCTGAAGTTCTACCAGTTCTCTGACATGTTTATTGGTGCTATTAAGAATGCCTAGCAGTCAGCTGAACTTTTATAGAGATCAATTTTACAAGAGAAATAAATATTCTCGAATAACCGATAATGAGGAAATGGTCACAATAGCAGCTGTTTGGGCTTTAATTCGATTTAAAAGCCCAGAGACTCTGTGTTCAGCAAGTGGTTTGCCAGAAACAAACTTAAAAATCACAATTCCAACATATGGAGTTGAGCTGGGGAGACAGCCTGTTTTTGATGCTGATGACTTACTAGCTCACATCCCTGGGGAAAGTCTTTTAGAAGCACACATGACAGTTTTATTCACATAAAGTTTTTTTTTATGTCTCCAGCATCAAATGGCTCAAAAATGACCTGTTATAGCAAAGCTTTAAAACACCAACCCCCCAAGATAGACTTTGCATAGCATGCATTTCAGCAAGTCATGTCCAGGATTAATTTAAAGCACTGTGCACAGGTAAAAAAA
>NW_015245108.1:0-563 GCF_001447785.1 Gekko japonicus | reverse complement strand
TAAGAGTGCCCCCCCCTTAATGACAGAAAAAGTAATACAAACTGGAGGCCAAATAAACGTGAGGCGAAGCTCAGGACTGCAAAAGCAGAATGTTGTGGTGGGTGTGGAACAGGTCTGACATACCTCCTGGACAGCATGCAAAGCCTACCTTCACAGGTCAACAAGAAATGGGCCATGTTGGGGCTGAAGGATGCGCTGAAGTACGTGCAGTTGTTGATCAGATCGCAAGACAAACATCGCCTGTTGGAGTCTCCGAGGCCGGTGCTGAAAAGAGAATGATGACATATGTGCATCAATGCCAAGGAGCCAAAGGACGTATTTATAACTGCCATGCTGGATACAGATTGCCTTGGGAGAGAGTTTTCCCCTGTTCAAGCGGATTGGCGAGGACTGGTTCTCCCCATTCAGTAACGATCTAATCATCTCTTCTCAGCAGATTTGCCAGGGAAAATCCATCTTTCTGCTGAAGAACTTGGGAGGGTCCTTCTCTTTCATGCTGGAGGATGTCCCCTCCAGTTAAGAAATAGGAGAGGCACCTGTGACCTCAAGGAGGCTTTATGGCA
>NW_015245107.1:0-563 GCF_001447785.1 Gekko japonicus | reverse complement strand
TCCGCAAAAATGCTTGTTTTATATTCTTTTTCATTTGCCACAATTCCCGATATTTGTGTATTGGACCTCAGCGTGCATGCCAAGGGTTCCATGGCTAAAACAAAAAGCAAGGGTGACAGGGGGCAGCCTTGGCGCGTCCCTCTATTTAATATTATATTTTGCGATGTTGTTCCATTTATTAGTAAGTTAGCCTTCGGTGCATTGTATATTGCCTGAATATATGTTCTTATAATTGGTCCAAATTGTAAATGTTGTAGTAGCTGATCCAAGTAATTAAATTCCAACGAATCAAATGCTTTTTCAATATCTAATGAAAGCAATAAAGATTGTTTTGATTGGTTGGTCTTAGCTATATGTATAATATTGAGCGTTTTGCGTACATTATCAGTTATGTCCCTAGAAGGAATAAATCCAGTTTGGTCTTGATAAATATACTCTGCAATTATATTTTTGAGCCTGGTTGCTATAATAGTCGTAAATATTTTATAATCACTGTTAAGAAGTGATATTGGTCTATATGCTTTGGGGTCAGTCGTGTCTTTTCCCTTTTTTGGAAGCAGGAT
>NW_015245106.1:0-563 GCF_001447785.1 Gekko japonicus | reverse complement strand
TTTTTTTTAATTCTACACAAACAGTAACAAAAGAAAGAAGGATAAAAGTATACATAATATAATTTGCCTCCTATGTTGCAGAGCAAGGTTAGGTAATAACGAATGGCACCACAGAAACATAGCAGGACTTACCTCATATTTCAAATCTATGGTAAAATCTGACTTTAAAGGTTCATTTTTCAGCCTCTTCGCAAGCCTGAGGAGTAAAGATAATAAAAAAATAAAGATTTCCTATAGTAACAGCATTCTAAATGGCAGAAAATAGAGGGCTTTTTAAATCAACTAGCAAAACCATTATCTAGCACATAAAGGATTTGCAGTCATAGCCTAGAAGGTAAGGTAGAATTTAAATGTAAGCTTCAGGATTTTACAGTATTATTCTTATTTATAAAACTGCTGCATGCCATGAGTACTATGAATGTGATTCTGAAACTGTGTTTTTTCTCCAGTTCTACTTTTAAATATTCATTCAGTTACTGCCAAAAAATTACAGGAGACAGGTTTTATGAAGGATGCTTGAACACCTGCCATTTCAGCTCATATCCTGTTTGCCAGCTGCAAAC
>NW_015245105.1:0-563 GCF_001447785.1 Gekko japonicus | reverse complement strand
AAAACATGGATAACATTAATGCAGAAGGTGTAGAGTCTAGGTACTGAACAGAATACAGGGACAGTACTTCTGACAGAGCCAGTTAATTGATCAACCACAAATCACAGGGGGAAATGTGGAACTTTGGGAAGATGGACTCTTCAGTGTGGAAAGAGATGAAGTGGTCAGGCACCCACAGAGCAGCTCTTGGTGAAAACAAGTGAGTGCCCAAGGTAATGTGTGGGGATGAGGTTAAGAAAAAGAGACAGAAAGCTGCTGGGTCTGAACATGAAATTTCCAAGGAGCAAGGCAGAAGTGTTGCCAGAGAAGAAGGAAGTGAGCCAGGCATTAGATCTGAAAAAAGGCTGAAAGTAAGTTAGGGAGGCAATACAGAACTGAAATACCAAGTCGCGAGATGAGTTGACTTGTACAGATTGAACTCCAAAAGGCAACATAGAACTGGGGGTGGCTTGATCAGGACACCTTGCAGGAAGGGTGGGCAATAAGTTTTTTCCCTGAGCCTTTAGCAAATTAGAGCCATACTGCTTCTATGAAGTTTGGAGAAAAGCCACATTGGCTAGTGC
>NW_015245104.1:0-563 GCF_001447785.1 Gekko japonicus | reverse complement strand
AAAATAGCCCTGCATAATACTATCCACGGTCATTTGAGCAAATGTTTCAAAACTGCTCCCATCTCATGGTGAGATTCTAATCCCTAATTCCACCATTCTTCCTCATCCACCTTTGTTGTTACATTATTACATTTACAGATATTGTCACGCAGGGCACTTTAAGATGGTTTGCACAGCTCTGCGGGTAAATCTAGGGCACTGTCAGTGAAGTTAATGGAGATTGCCTACTAGTTCCTATAGACAGTGTAACTGATAGTTACAGTGGTGCAAGAGTGAGAGACAGGATCAAGGGGGGGGGGCTAAAATAAAGTTTCTTTAATCAGAGTAAGCGTTTTGCTATGCAGATGTGTTTGTTAAGGAAAGGGAGGTTATTGAACCTTGTTCCCCAGACTTATTGCAGTCCAACATCAGTCTGACCCTGACTGCTAGGATGCTGCTGCCAAGAGCTCCATTGTGGAAGGAAATTTCCAGATCATATCATTCATGGCATGATTTGGAAACCCCGCCCACAAGTAAATCGTGCTGTATCCCAACTGACCACTGGTGTTTCTGACCAGGTGAAA
>NW_015245103.1:0-563 GCF_001447785.1 Gekko japonicus | reverse complement strand
CCCCCGATCCGTCCCTCTTGCAGGGCCAATCCTCCCGTGTGACCGGGGCCCCAGCCTCCATCTGAGCAAAAAAAGAGAAGACATCTGCAAATGGAGTCTCTGCTTTGTCATCTGGGAACTCAGCCTGCCTTCCCTCCCAGAGAGCTATTATGATACTTCAGGCTTTAATAATATTTGCAAAGAGCTTTGATACCTATGGATGAAAAGCCTTCTCAGAGTGCAAAGCCTCAAGCTGGATGTGATGTGCCAAATTCCCCCCGGGGATGCTGGCTCCGAATTCTCGCGTCTTCCGCATAAGTCAGAATCAGAGGGTGGGAAACGCGAAACAAAGGACGATCTACTGGTAAATACAGGAATGAAAGCGAACGAGCGTAAGAGAAATAATAGGTTAAGTACGAATGACAATGCGTGACATTTCAATTCTACCTTTTGAGTTTGGGAAGTGATTGCAGATGTATGGTCACGTCAGGACCGCTCTGACAGCAGCCCTGCAAAATAAGAGAGTATTATAGTCTGATGACGAAGAAAATGAAATGGTTCAAGGTTTTGTATTCCTTGGCTTC
>NW_015245102.1:0-563 GCF_001447785.1 Gekko japonicus | reverse complement strand
TCCCTCTCTCCAGATCTGGTTCATGTGACAGAGGCATGTTTTACTTTTTAACAACATGTTTGCCCATGATGAAAAAAGATCATCCTTACACTAAGCAAGCACAGAAAACGAAGTTCTGTTTGTTAAAATCCCTACTCACCAATGAAGCTCGTTTTGGGTTAGTGTTTCTCAACATAGCCTATGTCACACAGTTGTTGTGAAGGGGAGAGGCGTGTTTATTACCCCGAGATTCTTGAAGTCAAGATACAGCTTCTGAACTGATTGGTTTCAAGGGCTTTCACATTCCATTTGATGTTTCAAGAAAAGGAAGCTGTACGTCAGTTCTATATCAATTGTGGAAAATAATGGAAAATACAAGCCCTGGAATACTGTTATAAAGGTATTTCATGATTTCCTTATTGAGGAAGCGTGTGTACATCAAAGTTTCCTGTAACACAGAAGTAAAAGGCCAGAGAACTGGCTCCTATTTTGTAGGGTGAACCAGGTTTTAAGTAAAAAAAAAAAATCCACAAAAAACCAACAACAACAAAATTAGGGTTGTAGTAGTAGTAGTAGTAGTAGTA
>NW_015245101.1:0-563 GCF_001447785.1 Gekko japonicus | reverse complement strand
CTCTTCTAAAAAGCTACTCTGTAGTTCCTCCACCCACCCACTTCTTCCTAAAGCTCCTAATGCCCATTTCCTTTCAATCATTATTTTATTTTAATTATAAGCGAACTTCAAAATAGTTCATGGAGGGTGCAGGAGGTAGGTAGATACAGGAGTAAGATTAGTGGGGTATGCTCAGGGATCAGGATAGGCAGAAGAAAGAGTACGCTCTACAGTTAGGATCAGGTAGAAGGTAATTTGGGCCTTGGAGCCCAACATGCAATACTGTTACAAACCTGTCCCAGTTATTTCACCCAGGGTAACTTTAAAGGTGAAGACAGGAAGATGCACTTGTCCCTCGGCTTTTTCAAACTCATACACAGGAGTGACGTTAGTCTTTGTGCCGTACTCATGTAACAGCTGAATTGGTGTTTTCCCTGGCTTGGCTATAAGAACTTCCTCCAAGCTGCAAACAAAAGAAGAACAGCATTTATTTATGAACACCAAAGGAAAAAAAGGAAATTATATTTAGTATTGGGGCAGCCATTGCCAATTTCTGTAGTGACATAAATATAAAAAATAATATT
>NW_015245100.1:0-563 GCF_001447785.1 Gekko japonicus | reverse complement strand
TAGCATAATATAACTAACAAGAAACAATCAAACAAATATTGGAACGATTAACAATATCTATTTTTGAAAAATTCGTATGTCCAATAACTTTTTGAACAAACAATGACCATTTCTTAACAAATAAAAGTTTTCGCCGTTCTGAATCAGGATGGTCTAATTCTATCGTTAATTTATCAAAAACAAAATATTCCCATGCTTTATTATACCATTCATGAATGGTAGGGATTGCAGTAGATTTCCATTTAGAGGCCCATACCGCTTTTGCTGCAGCAAGTAAAGTAACTGAAAGATCCTGGATATAACTAGGGATGGATATGTCGTCCCACAAATTCAAAAGGATAACGTATGGAGATAATGGAATAGAAAAATTAATAAGTTTGTTTAATTCAACAATGATTTGAGACCAAAATTTCTGTATCAGGGGACAAGACCACCATGAGTGTAAAAAAGTACCTGTAAGCCCGCAGCCCTTCCAGCACTTAGGGGAGATAGACTTTGAAATATGTGAGAGCTGTAGCGGGGTTTTATACCATCTGGCCACCAATTTGTACGTCTGAGCTTGT
>NW_015245099.1:0-563 GCF_001447785.1 Gekko japonicus | reverse complement strand
GTGGTAGGAGAGCAAGTAAGGAAAATCCCACTCTGGGTGGAAGCCTTACACCTCTTTTGTTGCATTGTAGTCACAGATGAGCAAAGTAACTAGAAAAAAAATACTTTTCCAACATGAATCCTTAACATCTCAAAACTGTACCACACTATTTTCTTGTGCCAAGATCAGAAAAATTCAGCAGCAGTTACCATGTGTGGTGAACTACTAGCTGAAAATTGTCTTAAGATGCTAAAGGTAGTTTTACAACTTAAAAGTTCTCTCACTTTCTTATAGCTGGATTTCATGGTCTGATGAAACCACAGAACCAAGGAAACTGACCAGCATCTTGTTCTCTTTGGGGGAAAAAACAATATAGTTTTTCATGCTCCATAGCTATGGTATTCGGGTTTTTAAAACTACTGGGGGCTTTTCATACACCTCTCTTTAGTACAAAGGCTCTTGGGATTAATTCTGTGATACAAAAAAATCAGTCAATACGAACCAAGTTGTCAGCTAAAAAAATCCAGCTGCCTATTTTGAGACAAAATAGGTGGGTAACCTTGGGGCAGGGCGGGAATAACCAA
>NW_015245098.1:0-563 GCF_001447785.1 Gekko japonicus | reverse complement strand
TTTGTAGTTGAACAAAGAAAACAAGACTCTGAAAAGAATCAGTATGTTGTATATGGCAAAACTGGGGCCAGATATTATTACTGAAGAAATCAACATCGATGATGAAGAGTCATCCACAGATATAGAAGGCAGTCCTGTTGCATGTGACTCAGTGCAGTGCCAGCAGCTAATAAAAGGTGAGTCCCCTAGAGAATGCGTTGGTTAGCCTTTTATAAAAAGAGTATGACTAATGTAGAACAAGTTGCTTTGTAATAAGGAAGTGGTGCTGCAAAAGAGGCTGTTGTTTTTGTTAAGTCATCAAAGTGAGTAATCCCCCTTTCCCAGAGCATAGTATGCTGATACTTGGCTATTCATTAATGATATGGAAAGTTTCAGGGTTGCTTCACAAGTAACTAATTTTGCTATGTGGATGCTACTTCTGTGCACAAAATACTATGTGCCCTGTGTGTGCATTATAACTTGTGATTAATACACATGTGATTTATTTTACAAAGTATGCCAGTTGCAGTTAAGTTCTGATGGGCAACAAGTTACTAATGTTTTTGTGTAGTGGAGCAGACAAC
>NW_015245097.1:0-563 GCF_001447785.1 Gekko japonicus | reverse complement strand
GCTTTTGACCTCCGTGCTTGCTTGACGATCCCTGCAGTTGCATGACATAGGAAAGCTTTATTTGTAGCAAAGTTGAATCGAAATGTGTAAGCGGGAGAACAGTGTGGGATTTGTTTTAATATAGATGCAGGTAATGTTTATTCCAAGGGAGGTGGTTCTGTTGGGAGTGCTTCAGAAACAAAAATTAAGAGGAGATCCGTGTCACCTTCTTAGACCAATGAAACTTCTCTGTTGCTGCCTGGAAGCTGCCAATGCAGTGTATCTGTGACCCAGTCCAGGCACAATCTGGACAGCTCCCTTGCTGTTCAGCACTCAGCGGTCCAGGCTGAGGTTGCTGGACAGCTCCCTTGCCGTTCAGATTTTGGCTCTGCATCCTGACCACCCTTGCAGAGGTGGCTGACCTGTGGATGCGACACCAAGGGCCAGTCCCTGTTCCAAACAGTGTTGCTTTGCATGGACACTCTCAGACCCTAACACATCCAGTCAGCCACCCTACCTCAGTGGACAATGTCCTTTATATGTGGTGGATAGGTGCAGAGGGCAGCCATGTTGGTCTGCAGTAG
>NW_015245096.1:0-563 GCF_001447785.1 Gekko japonicus | reverse complement strand
GCAGATGGGACAAGGAAAAGGGATAGGAAAGAAGTGGTGCCCGGATCAGAGTGGAGCAGAGCGTAGTGGAATGGCTGAGTGACACAGATGGAATGAGGAAAAGGGAGAGGAAAGAAGTGGTGCCTGGATTGGAGTGGAGCGGAGCGTAGTGGAATGGCGTGATCGGCGAAAGAGGCAGAAGGCGAGAGGAGGAACAGAAGCTGAGAGACGGAAGCAAGTTGCAAGAAGCAAGAAACGAGACAGGGACGGGACACTACTTAATAGAAAATAAAAGTTACCGTGGTGGGGAAGCTACCTAATTATCTAAGTGATTAGTTTAAAGGAAAAATTTATAAGAAAGTAAAAATAACAGATTATAGAACGCATATTAATTAGCAATAACTTATAAGGAAAATATACCTAATAATAATTAAAAAAGATATATCAAAGACATAAAAAATTAAAATAAATGGCCTCGGGTCAGTGGAAGCAGGAAAACATCTTTAACATCTCCAGGGCAAACAAATATACAAATTCAACTTAAATTTAGCAAAATGAGTGTATCTCAAATGTCAATCAAAGAT
>NW_015245095.1:0-563 GCF_001447785.1 Gekko japonicus | reverse complement strand
TTCCTGCCCAAAAATAGCCCTGCATGGAGCTGTATCTTGAATAAACAGTTCCCAGGTAGCTTTGACTGATATGGAAGACTTTACTGAGAGAAATAGATCTGTGCATAATCAGAGGAAGTCAGAGCATATGTGGGAGGTGAGAGTTTCATGAGGAAATGAAGGAGGTGGGATCTGCCGAAGCAAGAGAGAGAAAGCAGAAGAGAGATGCAAGTGAAAACGAGCTGAGAAGAGCTGAGTTGTGTGTAATAATTCATAATAACCCACCAGATATTTGATTGTCGCATGCTCATTCATATGCATTTTAAAGGGCTGTAGTATTCAGTATTCCTAGGTTAACAGAAAGACCACTGATTTGGGAGTTTAAAAAATGAAGATACAGAAGGGAAAGGAGCATGTCTGCTGTGTTCTTTGCAAATAGCTGCAGAAGGCTAAATAAATTTTCCAGATATATATGCAATAACATTTCCACTTTCTATGCTGGGAAACATCTAAAGCTGATTTTTTTTTATCAGTCTGGTGATGTTGCTTGCTTGACATTTTTATTTTTGGTTCATGGGTACAAA
>NW_015245094.1:0-563 GCF_001447785.1 Gekko japonicus | reverse complement strand
GTGGAAAGAAAGAAAAGATGGGCCAAGAGGAGAGAGAGAGAGAGAACAGGAAGGAAGGAAGCAAGGAAGGAAGGGCCGAGAGGAGAGAATGAGAAGGAAGGAAGGGGGGGGGGGGAAAGAAAGAAAAGATGGGCCAAGAGGAGAGAGAGAGAGAGAACAGGAAGGAAGGAAGCAAGGAAGGAAGGGCCGAGAGGAGAGAATGAGAAGGAAGGAAGGGGGGGGGGGGAAAGAAAGAAAAGATGGGCCAAGAGGAGAGAGAGAGAGAGAACAGGAAGGAAGGAAGCAAGGAAGGAAGGGCCGAGAGGAGAGAATGAGAAGGAAGGAAGGGGGGGGGGGGAAAGAAAGAAAAGATGGGCCAAGAGGAGAGAGAGAGAGAGAGAGAGAGCAGGAAGGAAGGAAGAAAAGAAATGATGGGCCGAGAGGAGAGAAAGAGGAAGGGAGGGAGGGGAGTGGTAGAAAGAAAGAAAGGATGGGCTGAGAGAGTAAGGAAGGAAGGGGACAAAAGATACGGCCACAAAAGATGAGATATGGCAAAATGGGAGGAAATACCCAAATACATACTT
>NW_015245093.1:0-563 GCF_001447785.1 Gekko japonicus | reverse complement strand
TCCTCCTCTTCTTTTTCTTCTTCTTCTGTTGTCTACTCTCTTGACTGGCAGCCAGTTATCTGATTTGCATGCAAAGGCCTTTCCAAGTCCTGTTTTCAAGATCCAGTCAATGGAAATGCCAGTGGGAGAACTGACTAGGGGACAGGAAAGGGTTTCATTGGTTTCTAAGCACAGATTTGTGTTACTGCTTTTGTTGCCATTTCCTCATTTGAAGATCTTTGGTAATATTGAAAGAGGATTGTTGAGTACCAGAAATAACTGTGAAATGCTTAGAAAACCTTAGCTCAAACAAAGCATTGTGGTGTGCTATATTCTTGTGACATCTGTCAAAAAACCCTCTATAACTTTAAGTACAATTTTCCTTGCATTTTTTTCATTGGTTTGTTTCACAGACTAGTTTTATTCTATTTTGGTGTTGGATACAAGTGTTCCTCTTCTCTGTTTTCTTTCTTCCTGATAACATCACAACACATGTGCTCCAAAAAGATTGTATCTGACTTACCATTGGCCAAATTATGAAAACAAGATACTGCATTATTATAGACTAGGAAAAAGGCCCGTTG
>NW_015245092.1:0-563 GCF_001447785.1 Gekko japonicus | reverse complement strand
TTCAAATGAGTGATGCTATTGTGACGGAACCTAGCAGGAGAGGTGGTCTTGCAGCTATGAAGGCACAAGGCCACTGTGCACATGTACTCCTGTGTATCAGTAAAATGTCCCCCACAAAGAACTTGATATAACAGTATGTGAAATCACATCTGGGTGGACATTTGCAGTGTTTTATTAATGTGCACACAATGGAGAAGGTGCACATGATCTGATGGATCTGAGTTGGAGTTACCTGCAAATGGGTTGTATTCTATTATATCAGATTTAGAACTAAAAAAACCCCCGCCAAACAGAACAAGGGAAAAATTCTAATTCATCAGATCCACTTTAGAAACAAGACCAGTCAATTTCAGATAACAAAATCTAGGGAGACATTCCAAAGCCAGAATTCCCAAAGAAGTTAGCAAAACTGGGATGCAGTTCTGAAGCAGTTGTCTGACCCCTACACTTCTCCAGGAATTGGATGGAGCTGTCAGCTTGTAGAAGTACGTTTGCCCTTTTCCGTATTCTGCTTGTGTTGTTTGCTAAGGCTGTGTGCTAATACAATAAAGTTTATGCATGTA
>NW_015245091.1:0-563 GCF_001447785.1 Gekko japonicus | reverse complement strand
CAAAGAATTGGGTTGAACAAACTCTATGATAAAAGCAGCATTGGAAATGATTCTTGCTTTACAAAACACTTTTCCCTGAGAAATGGTCAGTTTCTTGACAGTGTGGATCTACCATTACACTGGTTTCACTGCCTTGGGAGGGGGTGGCACGGCTGTTCCCAACACAACCTTTGCTGTGCTGTCACAACACAATGGACAATGTGAGGCAGTGTGAGCAGGAGACTGCCAGCACAGCAGCAGCCTGCAGGAAGGAGAAAGATGCGTCAAGCTCCGTCTTCTCGGCTGTACACTAAAAGCTTCGATTGTTTGGATGCATTAACAGGAAGATGGGAAATCACAAAGCCCATTAACTTCATGAAGGAAACTAAATCATTAATGGTGGCCCCTAGATGTCAGCTCCTGGAGGAAGCCACAAAGTCACTAGCCCCCAGAGCTGCCAGACATCCACAGGGATCTCTATCTATGGAGAAAGCAATGTCTGGAAGTTTCTTTAGCAGATCTCTCCAAGTCTGTCAATCCTGTTTGGCTACTGTGGGTCAATCGTGGGTGTGTCCACACTAAAC
>NW_015245090.1:0-563 GCF_001447785.1 Gekko japonicus | reverse complement strand
TATGGAATTATACCCCATTGAAGTCCCTGCGCTCCCAAACCCCATCCTCCTGAGGAGCTGGCAACCCCAATGGGGACCCAGATTCCAGTTGGGCTCACCATAGAGCACAAGGATGAGAAGTTCCTGCTTTCTCTCCAGTGCCATTTTTCTGAACCAAAATGGCAGAAGGGAAGCGGCGCTATAATTTGCCCGTACATGTGGATCTGATTCAGCCTGGGACCATGGCACACAGGGAGGGGGGGATTAAGTTTTCTGACTATGCCATTTGCCTAACGAGAAACAGTCCTAGGGAGTTGCTATCTACTCCCCTGGAGAAACTAACATTGCCAGCTGAGGTCTGGCCACCGGTAGAGGGACTTACCAATGGCAGGGGCCCCACCAGCACCATAAATGATATCACTGACAGCACAATGATGTCACTTCCCATGTGCCCTGAAGTGATGCCAGCATGTTACTGGGGGACATCAGGGATTCTATGACATTTGAGCATGTAGTTTCCTCACTAGGGCAAATAGCACAACTGCATTCCTCACTGTCCCAGTCTGAATCACCCTGTGCAGGCC
>NW_015245089.1:0-563 GCF_001447785.1 Gekko japonicus | reverse complement strand
ATATAATCTGTGGAACACAGCCCTATATCTGGGAGACTGCAACCCAAATATATTGTTTTGTAATAACCTCACCAGTTTCTGTTTCCCATTTAATCATCCATTTTCTGCTGTATTTAAGAATTAGTAGAGAGCACAGTAATGTCAACCACAAAGTCATAGCCATTCCATTCTTCCTACTGAGTCCAATTAACGTGAAAGTTCTTGCCATCTGCCACTGCAATCATTATCCAAACCAAATAAAAGAATACAGGATATATCCATAGTGGACTCCCATATTAATTTCAAACAAAATTCAATTTCCATACATTATTTCTAATACATTTTCTGCACTATCATTGCATGTCAAGTAGCTTATACACTGCTAATCATCAAAGAGAACTTGTATATTGCAGCACAGTGGGTTCTTCTGTTCAAAATGCTGGACTTTTTCAGTGAAAACTGACAAAGTTTAAACAAAATAACCTTCTCCATTCATTGGTATTACTGAAGTTAAGTATTTATAACAACAATGTAAGACATTATTTCAGGACATTAATTCAGTTATTATTTATTTATTTATTTAT
>NW_015245088.1:0-563 GCF_001447785.1 Gekko japonicus | reverse complement strand
TCTCCAGCACAAGCTATTGATGGTTTTGCCAGCAGCCTCTTCCTTGCCTAGGACTGCTAGGAGGTTGAAGCCTGTGGGCCTCAGTTGAATCTGAAGATCAAAGCACAGCAGAGTTGAGGAGGAGCTATTATTGACAGCATTTATTTTATCACTTGATCAAGCACTGTCATTCAAATTAATGCTATATTTATTTCTTACCTTGGAAGACCGAAAGCAAAAAGCTGTAGATTTCACATCAGCTTTCTCTTTGTCTGTTAGAAGAAGACTCCTGTCATCCATGAGGCTTAAATATTTCCCTGTAGTTATATGTCTTAGTCTGAATGGCTGCCCCCATCGAATGTGACTTCCACTCCACCTAATGAAAGTTCAAAGTTGAATTCTTAAGCAATGAAAATGCCAAATCTGAATGCCAAATAATATGAAATTAAATAAAATCTATTCTAACTGAATTAGGTCTAACAGCAAAGTATTACAATTCTTGAGAATGTCACTTAAGTGTTATTTCTACAATGAATGGCACATTGGTATCCCATTCCAGTGACTTCTTGAAAGGAATTTTTTTA
>NW_015245087.1:0-563 GCF_001447785.1 Gekko japonicus | reverse complement strand
CTCTTTAAATTCTATTGCTTCCTGTGCACTAGTCCGCTGTATCTATCTACGGACCGTCTGCCTTCAAGATTGTCCTGTATTTCAACTGGTAGCAGCACCTGGCCTTATAGTTCAGCTTTATGGCAGGCCAACTCCGATTGAATGGGCACAGGTTTTAGGAGTTGCAAAGATTTCAATAATTACGGTACCACAGAAGTGTTGTATTAGGTGTTGAAGTTAACACTTCCCAGCCACTTGTCCTAGGCAGCCACCATCCGCCAGGTTTACGCCTTTCATCCTCCGTCTAATATAGGCTCTTAAAGCGACAGATCTATACCATTTTATGCCAAGGATAGAGTCTTAACAAGGTCAGTTCTTTTTTTAACTTTTAAGTTCCTGCTACCTCGAGCTCTTCGTTGGTGAATGGGATCCCTCTCCAGTAGCTCCGACAAGGCTTCAAAGAATGAAGTGCTCTTTAGGGTAGGGCATTGGATCAGTTCGGTTGCACGCCGCGAGTCGCCACCCACTGCTGCTTTTCGAATACCACTCCTTGCATGAGTCTCTCTACAGGAAATTCACAGGGT
>NW_015245086.1:0-563 GCF_001447785.1 Gekko japonicus | reverse complement strand
TGCAATCTGAGCTTTGACATAACAGAGTCAAGAAAGCAAGGGAAGAAGGGTGGAGGTAGGAGATACTCAAAGGAACAATAAGCCTTGCCTCTTCACTTCCTAGAAGCAATGGGTTGGTCTATGTTTGAGCCAGAATACTAAATGGACTTTTGATCTTATCTAATAAGGCCTGTCTTATGTCCTGATGTTTAAAGATTGGCTTGAATATTTTAAAAGCACCGTACACATTTTTAGTACAATTTCTTGATCTCAGCCTGTATCCAATCATTCAGGTCCAAAGACTTAAGAGTAGTTAAGAAGGCATGATGATTTCTGCCAGTTCCCTCTCCCATTAGAAATCTCCACTTTGCCACCACGAACAGAATTTCTAGAGACTCAGCAGGCTGCAGAGGTAGTGGAGAATCATCAGAAATGGATCTTAAGTGATCTTAAGGGTCAAATCTTTGGACTTGTGGCTTTGAATACAGAAGAGGTGGTTCTGCTCCTGTGGAGCCAGTAAGATGCAAAAGACATCTTGTGGCACCCAAGTGAAGAGGGCATTTCACAGATGGACACCTGTCAGA
>NW_015245085.1:0-563 GCF_001447785.1 Gekko japonicus | reverse complement strand
TCCCTTCCAGCTCTATGTTTCTATTCCAGGTTGGAAAAGCATTTCCATCAGAAGCTTGCCCTACCACATGAACAACAGCTGAAGCGCTGAACATTGAATGTCAAACCCTCCACACGCCCTCACACACCCGTTTTGGCCCTGAAAGAAGTTGGGGGAGCACGCACCATCTCAGCTCAGTGGACCCACACAACAACCCTGCGAAGTAAACGGGGCTGCACAACAGTGAGAGGCCCGAGGTCACCCAGAGAGTTTCAAGGCTGGGGGGATTGGAACCTGGGTCTCCCCAGACAGACACTCAGTTGGCATCCCTCACTGAAGATGTTCTCCCTGCTTGAGGCCCATGGTTCTCCCAAATGCATTGGGTAAGAAGACAGGAAGCCCCCCTCCAAAGCCCCCCCCCATCACGGCTGGATGCACGTTCAGTTCCAGCACTTGGATTCCCTCTTGGACATGTGGGATGCAATGAACGAATCGCCAAGACAATGGAACAGGCTGAGGAAATGATAAGGCAGAGGTCTTCAAATGTGCCGTTCCTTTGGTGTCGTGGTTAAGAGCACGGACTC
>NW_015245084.1:0-563 GCF_001447785.1 Gekko japonicus | reverse complement strand
GTTATCTCTCACAGGCACCCCAGTGGAAGAACACAGCAACCTGCTTCTTGATATGGTCAAGTATGGACCCTCAGAGTTGAGAGACGCATTACAAGTAGCTCCAGGAGGACACAGCCAGAGTGAAATGAAGCTTCCATTCTCTTCTTAAAGGATGAACCTGCTTGGAGCAGACATTTGCTTAATTCTGGGATCGGAACTAATTAACTCTGGGCCTAATTAGCAGCTGAATCCTCGGTAGTGTACCTAGAAGTTAAGTTCTCGTGTGTTCAGTAAGGCTTACCCTTAGGAGGTCATGTCTATATAAATAAATAAAGATACAGAAGGGGACATTTGCTCCAGCTAAGGGAACCTCCTTTCAGCTTCCCCTCTGCATCTTAATACCTTTACAGCTCCTTGAGCGGTGCCATTCATGAATTGTCGGGCAGCCTCTGTGGCTTCATTCAAAGTGTGTTAGAGTTAAATAAGGAGCCCTAAAGTGCACTGAAGTGACTCACCAGTTATTTCTTCAACTGTCCTGCAGGTGGAGCTATTGCTTTACTTAACGGTTATAAGGAACAACAACT
>NW_015245083.1:0-563 GCF_001447785.1 Gekko japonicus | reverse complement strand
AGTTTTGCAGGCAAAGTTGAGATGCCCAACCAGTAGCTGTAGCTCTAGCAGGGTAACTTTCCATTTCACAAGGAAGGAAGCAGCCGTAGCTTGCAGATCAGACACCTTGTCATCATGGAGGCGAGACAACTGTGCCATGGTGTCCATTTCAGTCCCAAGAAAGGTAAGCCTCTGAACTGGACCTTCTGTTTTTTCATGGGCCAGTGGAACTCTTAGCTCCGCTGTCAATTCATGAAAATGTCCAACAACCTAGCACAAAATCCAAATCCTACAGGGCCCACAAATGGGAAATCGTCCAAATAGTGAACGACATCCTGTAAACCGGCTTTCTCACACACAGCCCACTCAAGGAACGAACTGAAGCATTCAAATGCCACACATGGTACAGATTCCCCAATAGACAGTGCTCCGTCCATGTAAAATTGACCCTCAAAGGAAAACTACAGCAACTCAAAGTTGTAAGGGTGTACAGGGAGGAGGTGAAACGCTGACTTGATGTCACATTTCACCACCTCTGCAACCTGACAGCATCGCACTGCATGGACTGTTTGATCAAATGTTGT
>NW_015245082.1:0-563 GCF_001447785.1 Gekko japonicus | reverse complement strand
GTTTCTGAGGCGGGCCGAAAGCGGACTAATGGCCCGTCTGAACACGCCCTATATGTTCCCTTTCTTTTTTTCATTCTCCAGAACTTAATTGCCTCAGGGTCTGATTCCAGCAGCTTATCCATTCTTCAGGAAACTGACAATTTTCTGAGAATCGCGTAGTCGAACCCCGCTAGTTGGCTCACTTCTCTTCTGGCTTATTCAGAGCAAAGTATTTGTTTCCAGAAGAGCCACTAACGTTGCAGCCCAGTGACTGGCTCTGAGCAGAGGGCAGAATTTCAAGAAAACATGGGAATTTTCTACCAGAAGATGACCCTGAGGTTCTGTATAGTATCATGGCTTCTGACCTTGAAACCAGGGAGCCTTGTTTATCTAGACAGGAACACTAAAAATGATGGGCTTTACAAGAACACATTCAACATGGAAAGTTGACGTCTGTGGGCAATAAAAATGTCAAGGCTTTAGTGCACCAGTGAGTAAGCCTAGAGCACTTACACAATGTTAGAAACATAGAAACAGAGCTGGAAGGGACTCCAAGTGTTATCTAGTCCAACCCCCTGCACAAC
>NW_015245081.1:0-563 GCF_001447785.1 Gekko japonicus | reverse complement strand
CTTCTGACCTACACTTGGCTCTGGTTTCTAATGGAAGTCAGGTGTAGCATTGGAGAGGACTTAGCGCAAGTTATTCTGAGTACAGGATGCAGAGTCCCACCCTGCCAATTTTGGCATATCTCTACCTGGTGGAACAGAATAGCTCCATATCAGCCACAGCAACACGCTCAAATTGTTCCTTTGAACAACAAGATAAAAACATCTTTAGTGCACCATAATCACATTTATTCTGGATCAGAGTCAGGCTTTAACGATACACTGGCTATACACTCGCATTGCGGCTATACATTTTTAAACACTACCGAAATTGCAAGGACAAGATGAGTCAGTTCAGCTGTTTTGCTTGTCAAGTCTGATACCCCCCAGGGAGAGATCAATGACTTAGCAGCTAATTTTCTATCATTATTGAACCTCTCCATCCCCGGGCACATATTTTGGAAGACAGGAAAGCTCCAGGGCATAGCTGAAGTTATGTTTTCGGCTTAGCAATGTTATTTCTCCAATCTATGTAAATCCAGGCTCAGGTACTTTCCCTTTCCTAAATCCCAACCAGAAAGACACAC
>NW_015245080.1:0-563 GCF_001447785.1 Gekko japonicus | reverse complement strand
GCACATGTGGCCGGGGCCAAATAATAGAATAATAGTGTATTACCTTATGAATTGCTGTTACTGAGTTTTGACAAAAGTTCACAAAGTACATGATGTAAAAAGATGGTGGCTAGTAGATTGTGATGGTCCAGTCATTGAGGGAGTCCACAAAGAGCTCAGTGGTACAGCTTTGTATATGCAGGGTTCCCAGTTTCAATTCCTAGATTTTCTCATTTAACAGACTGCAGGTACAGGACTGGGAAAGACCCTTGCCAAAGACTTTGGATTGCTTGTGAAAGTCAAAAGAGGTAACTCTGACCTAGATGGACTGGACCAATGACTTGCGAGAATGAGGCAATTGTTTTTGAAGGTCAAAGTCTTTGGGATCCTGAATGTAGGCATTTGCAGTGAAAAAAATAAAAAGTGAACAGTTCAGGTATAGTTTGCAATTCTAGTTTAGTGCCTTTGAAAATGCTCTGGAAACTTCAGTTGGTCCAAAACGTGACGACCAGGCTATTGTTAGGGATGGGTTACAGGGATCCTATCATTCCTGTACTGACAGGACAGGGACCTTGGGGGGGGGG
>NW_015245079.1:0-563 GCF_001447785.1 Gekko japonicus | reverse complement strand
TTTTTTTATGCTTGTCTGAATAGACCTGACATTCAGAGGGTGTTTTTTTTTTCTTTTTTCCTTTCGGGAAAGGATTGTTCAGTGTCTGTCTTAGTCAAGGAGTGTTGGTGGAAAGAAACTGTTTCCAGGCTGGTTAGCACAACTTGGTTTTTCACCTCTGTGGCAGCATATTCTGGCAGCCTGTAGCAAGTCTGACCTTTGATGGCTCCTTGTCCTCTTTTGCAGCTCGAGTAGAGCAGGAGATTAAACTTGGAAGAAAACTGCTTTCTTCCTGAGCCTTAAATTTGACTGTGGCCTTATGAATTGCAGAATCACAGTCTTCGAGGGTCTGGAAAAGATCAGAAGCACAACTGATCTGATCCCTGCCCCAAACATTACTGGCTCTGTAGCCAAATTCTCACTGTAGTCATTCTTCACCCATGGGTGGGAGGAAGTATCTGAGCAACAGGGTAAGCCAAATTTCCTCCTGGCTTTGCACTGCAATAGATGTGCATATCAACAAACCAAACATTGGCACAGCCATCAGTCTTGCCCCCACATGCTACTGGTGGGCGGCCTTTCTT
>NW_015245078.1:0-563 GCF_001447785.1 Gekko japonicus | reverse complement strand
CACAACAACCCCGTGAGGTAGGTTAAGCTAAGAGTGGGTGATTGGCCCGGGACCTCCATGTCTGAGTGGTGAATTGAGCACTTGTTTCCACGGTTCTCATGTCACGCTTTAATTACAACACCAAACTGAGAAGCAGAATCTTGGTATACTTCTCTGTAATTGGTTGAATCCAGCAATGTGTGAGCAGTGCCGCTTGCACAAGCAGTAATTCAGTGGCTGCAGCATCGCATGGCACTTTAGTACCAGTGTTATTTTGTTTTTAAATGTGCATGTAGAGCAACGGGTCGTTCACTTGACTAATTTTGAAAATTTCAGAAGAAATACTTTACCGTATGTCTTGTGTATTATGTTAGTGGTATATCTTCTTGTGTGCATGGAAAAGATAGTGAGGATACAATCACCTTCACTTGTTTGCAAGCAGATAGCAAGGAACAGCTTCAGTTCTTGCACAAGTACTACTGCTCATATAGAAATATTCTACTTCTACATAAAAATAATGGAGGTATGTGAGGTGTAGTATACGTATTTATATACTTATGTATTTATATACCAATAGTATGTTA
>NW_015245077.1:0-563 GCF_001447785.1 Gekko japonicus | reverse complement strand
GATGGGCAAGTGAATGATATGGGATGATGGATGGGATACAGTAGGTATGGATAAGTCACTATGTGGAGAGAGGAAAAGGAGAGAGAGTTATAGAGAGGCGAGAGGTAAAGCAGGAGGGAAGCAAGGTTAGTGGAAGAAAGGGAAAAAAGGAAAATTAAGGAAGGAGATTAATGTGGAATAGGGATCTAAAGCAAATGCAGTTTTCATACAGTGCTGAATTTAAGGGGTACATGAGGAGCGGGCAAAACACAAGCAGCTTTCCACTGGTGTGACAGTGATGTGTTTCAAGACCAAGACATGCCTGGGTAGTATGACCACAGCAGTCATCTTCAGGAGTCCTTTTTTTTTAGTGCCCTCACTGTCTGAGGCTAGATGAGTGGCAGCTCAAAAAAGGCCTTCTTGGTCATCGTAGCAAAATTATGAGTGGAAAGATGGCATATGTTTTAAATAAATAAATAAAACAATGACATTTCAGCTTATGAGAACTTTGTGCTTGCACAGTCTGCAAACAAAATCTTCTTGATTACCAGAAAAGAGGGATGTATTTCCTGAGGTCATGGCTG
>NW_015245076.1:0-563 GCF_001447785.1 Gekko japonicus | reverse complement strand
ATTAGAGTCCGCCTGCACTTAACCACAACGCCAAACTACACTACATATATGATAGTCCTTCACGTTCTTAATTCCCGCTGTGTGCCATTTCAGAGAATAACAGCAGCTCCCCAGAAGAAGTGCTTCCTGCAATGACACTTGACGTTTGTCGTCAAGGCGGGTTCTCCTGTTACCTGCATAAGTGTCGGGCACGTAGTCCTTCACCTCTAGGTAGACGAACAGGGCCGGCAGCGTCAGGGACAGGTTCCTCTCGTTCCTCAGGGAGATGTAGTGGTAGCCTGGAACAGAAGGAGGACAACCGTGGAGAGCGCATCTACGGCTGATGTCCTAACGGGACGCACACAATGGCTGAGCAGTCACACAGAGAGACGCGGGGTCCCTTCACCGGCACTCAGGGATATGCCCTGAGCTCAGAGACGACGTCCTTTCTCGGGGGACGAGAGCGCAAACCTCTCAGACGGGAGGCCTGGAGGGGATGAGGTTCCTCTACAGAGACAGATGGGGTGGTGGCCAAGGCTCCCTCTCAGCCGTGGGGGCTTGTGAGCAAAAAATTCTACTTTGTG
>NW_015245075.1:0-563 GCF_001447785.1 Gekko japonicus | reverse complement strand
GCTTCTGCAGCTGGAATGGTATGTGTCTAACCTGAATTTACAAGCTAATAAGAAGGGAAGATACGGACTGGAGCCACTGTGCTAGGAAAGGAGAGGTGCTAAATTGACCCCCGTTGTCTGCTTTAAGTGATGGTAGGAAACAAGAAGTACTACTGATTTCTTCGCCTACCAGGCCAAGCAAGGGATTCCAATGTGAGAATGGGGAGGGGAGTTAACCTCCCCTTTTCCTTGCACTCAGTTTGGGATAGGGTTCCCAACCCTGGTGAAACATTGTCACGTAGACACTGCCATGTCACTTCCAGCTGTGTATCCGGATGTGAGATCAATGTGTCACGTGACGCTCTAGGATTTCTCTGAAACTCTCTGGTACAAACCACAGCAACCAGGGAAATTCCTAATGTATTCCACAATGCGATGACATCACTTCTGAGTATGCAGCCGGAAGTGATGTCATCATGTTGCTCAGTGAGTGGACCGAAAAAGGGGATACAAACCAGGCCCAGAAATTGAATTAGGCACCACAACTGCTGAGCAAGAACAGTGTTAAAAATGAATGGATTTAT
>NW_015245074.1:0-563 GCF_001447785.1 Gekko japonicus | reverse complement strand
GTCCAACCACACTGGGAAGTGTGACAACCCATCCAATGTTCAAACTCAAATGTATGCAGGTTGGGGGAGAAAAGCATTTCTGGGTGGCTGGAATGTTCTCCAGGCCTCCTTGTCAAGCTCACCCTCTCTGTGCCTCTCCGCATCCCTAACAAGTTCCAGGATTTGTGCCACTTTGCATTTCATTTGTTTACCTTCAGTGACGCCAGTATGCAGGCCAGCCGTACAGGCTATGTGACAGAGCATAGGGCTTTAAAGAAAACCAGTTTGGCAAAGAGACTTGCTTTAGAGAGCTTTTGCCATGGCCCAGAAGGCAAGGAGTGAGAAGAGGCCGCGTTTCTTGGGTGGAGAAGAGGGACTCATGCTGAGCAGCAAATGTTTCATCTTTGCTTAACTAACACATATGCACATATACACACACTGCATGATTGCCAAAAGGGGCAGCATGATTTACAGGGCATATGGATTTTCACGAAATAGATGATAACTTCCTGTTGCCCTGCCTCTTATCAGAGATGGTGTCCTGGTATTTGCACTTTTAGGAGACACTCGTAGGGGTGCCAACC
>NW_015245073.1:0-563 GCF_001447785.1 Gekko japonicus | reverse complement strand
ACAAAGGTGGAGAAAGAGAGAGCAGAGAGCTGGCGCCCAGCCTTCATCAGTGGCAAGACGTTAATTTTGATTTATATCTATAGCGCTTAGTCCCTTTTGCCCTGACAGGACTGCCTGCTCCACTTTTCTGTAAACAACAGTCTGAGTCCATCAATCTCCGAAAAGTGGACGATTTTTACAAGCTGGTGATAGATTCGTACAAGCTGACAAATTGGTCTTCTGTTGCCTTTTGTCGGAAGGGCACTTTGGTAAGCTAAGAATTAGCCAATAAAAGAGTTATCAGGAGCTCTGCATGCTGAAATCTGCCACTTTGAAAGCATGAAATAGAAGGCAAGTGGGGAGGAGAGATACAAGTTACAGAAAAAAAATGTAGTGGTGTTCAGGATCTCCTTGAGATGTATTGTTGGCCTTGTTCAAATTCTGTTTGTTTTCCCAAAAATGCCTTGAATGTTTCTCCTGAATCTCCCTCACCACTTGAGGTGAAATTTGGTGTCAAGTCTAGTCCCAGACCTTATCACCTTGCCCCATTGAGTGGAAATAGGGTTGCCAGGCTAGCAACCAGC
>NW_015245072.1:0-563 GCF_001447785.1 Gekko japonicus | reverse complement strand
CCCCCCCCCCAGGCGGCCTCAGCAGCAGGCACAGACAGGTGGTCTCCCTCCCTTACCGTCCACCAGCTCGTCCAGGCTGGTCAGCTTGCGACTGCCGTCGACGGTGTAGATGGCGCGAACTCCCTGGGGCAGGTTGACGTTGTCCGACAGGGACCTGGTGAGCTCGATGAGGAGGGCGTCGAAGGAGCGGAAGCGGTCGCTGGAGATGGGGTAGACCAAGCCCTTGAAGTACTTGTCCCCGTTGCGGTAGAAGCGCGCCTTCTTCGCCTTCTTCTCCGAGCTGAGGGCCTGCAGGGTGCGCGTCCGGTAGAAGCTGCAGTGGGCGCTGTGCGCGGGGCTGGGGATGAGCCCGTTGCCCTTGGGCCCCGAGCTGCTGCTGCAAGTGGAGCTGCCCCCACCCCGGCGGGCGCCCGAGCGCTGCCAGTGCTGCCTTTTGTCCCTCTCCTCGAAATGCTCCAGCTCGATGCTCCGCCGCCGGCTGGCCATCGAGAAGCCGCGTCGCCTGCCCGGCCGGCCGGCCCTCGCCAAGCGCCTCGCCGCCCCAGCCGCCTCGCCAGCCGCCG
>NW_015245071.1:0-563 GCF_001447785.1 Gekko japonicus | reverse complement strand
GTCATTCATTGTCATAGAAAAGCTGAGCACATGATTTTTTTTGTGTGTGTATGTGGGAAGGCAAAGACATCCACAGAAATAATGGAACCATTTCCCCTAATTCCTACAGAGGATTTGTGGCAATTGACTGCTTAATGCTTCCTGCAGGACTTATTTCTGGGATAATTGTCCCACTTGCCCGGTATTTGGTGCTAATAATACCTCTACACCTCAGTGGGCCTCAAGCAAAATTGTATCTCGCCTGTAACCAGTAATAAATGAGTTTCTATTGACATAAAATGATCTGCGACGGCTCTAATACTAGAGCTAAGCCAAACGTTAATGGGTGAACTTTTCTATAATGTGTACAATGGTGCGCTATTGGCAGGTCTGATGTTTTCAGACTTACACATTTTAACTTGATATCCGTAAATCGTGCTAGTTCTACTCTGACTGTATGGGGCCATTTCTGACAAAACAATACACTTTTTCTTTGCTCCGAAAGTATGTTTTCAATTTTTAAATAACTTAGCATATATATGCTAAGGGGCCCCCGTTTTTATCATGGCTTGTTCCCCCTTTTT
>NW_015245070.1:0-563 GCF_001447785.1 Gekko japonicus | reverse complement strand
CTGCCCAAAAATAGCCCTGGCCCCTTCAGGTCAAACAGTTTACCTGATGCCATCTGGTGCTGAGCCATTAAACCAGGAATTCCTTTGAGTTTCCCTGCTTACCCATAAACCCTGTTTACCCATAAATCCATTAACTGCAGAAGTTTTATCTCGTACCTACACAGTACATGACTGCTTATTGTATTGCATTGTGTTTGTGTAAAGTGCCGTCAAGTCACACCCAACTTACAGCACCCTCCCCAACGGGCTTTCAAGGCAAGTGAGAAGCAGAGGAGTGTTGTATTTATGAATCCTGAGTTTGTAATTTTTGTCACGGTAGGTTTGTTGTGCCTGATGATCTGTCATTTCTGTGATTCTCTCTTCTGTTATTGACCCACCTTGAGCTTGGCAAACCCTAGTTATGTGTGTCTCATTTCCCCAAATCAATGTTTACTGAGGAAAAGTTCCAGGAAGGAGTCTACCTTTGACTAGGGCTGGTTTGGCCAGCATACTGCTCTCCCATTGCAAGCCAGAGTTCACAGCAGGTCAAGGAGGTCCGTGACTGAGCTTGTATGTGATAGCGA
>NW_015245069.1:0-563 GCF_001447785.1 Gekko japonicus | reverse complement strand
AACAGTGGGAGGGCTTCTGGTGTCAGTAGGCAGTCTTAATCTGGACACTCCCTTTCACTCTCTGGCTAAGCCTCAAAGCGGATTACGTAATGTGAGTCAGCACAGGCGGTATGAGGATAGCGTGGGACTTGCAGTGCCGTTACAAGGATCGCGGCGCTCCCATGTGACGTGAAGTCCTTTGAGTGTTGAAAGCGCCATATCAATGCCGAGCAGCTGTTTTATTATGGAGCCCGGGGGACGCACAACCCTTCTGGTATGGACACCTGTGGCTGTCACCACCACTGCTCTGTCTGAGTTTCGTGTGTACAAAATGGAAATCTTAATGGTGGTCCTTTTTTCGGAGACTCTTTTGGGGGTAAACGGTTTCCAGACCACTCTGCAAGGTTTGTGCTATATCAGTAACGCATACTTCTAAGGCAGATACTTCTCCTGAGGCTGTAAATACGTGCTGTGAAAGGCAGTGCAGTATCCGCATCTGAGCCTGGAGACGAATGAGAGCCAGTAGATCAATTAAAAAGATCGGTTCTGTCGTAGGGATACTGACAGAGGGAGCGTTGACTCCC
>NW_015245068.1:0-563 GCF_001447785.1 Gekko japonicus | reverse complement strand
CAGATAGGTACTGCTATTCATATTTAGAGATCTAGCAGTTCTTTAGCATTCACGTTTAATGCTCCAAGAAGGTGATCAGTTTATAGACTGTATTCTGGCGTCAGTGACTGGGCCACATTTGCCTCTGTTCACTTTAGTTCTCATTGTGCTAGCTTAGTTTATGCTCTCAATCTATCTGTAAACATTCACTGACTTTTTTGACATTTCCTTTTTGGTCTTTTCCTAGTAAATGTCTGTGCCTTCACAGGGTGGTCCACCTGGTACTTTGAGAATTCATATTTTAAACCATTCTTTTTGAGAACTTCTCTGTCATATTTGCCAGAGAAGGTAAAAGGCATGAGGCTGAATACTTAACAGATCAAATACACAAAAGGACCCAGCTGAGCATAATACATTGCTTGGGTCCTGCGGTAAGCATTTGCTAGGGGAACACATTTTTGTCAGCAGAATATGACTTCATTGCCTCCCCCCTTCTGCTGTAGCCTGAAGTGATTCTCAAAATGCTGCTCCTGGGGACCACCACCCCCTCCCAGAACAACCCAAGGGACAAATCAGAGGTCTGT
>NW_015245067.1:0-563 GCF_001447785.1 Gekko japonicus | reverse complement strand
GAATTGAGTTTACCAATTGGTAGGCACTGATAATGTTGGTCACTGCAACAATAAGCTTCTCACTCACTTTGCCCAGCACTAGTTTCACTTTCTAACATGCCAAATGTCCAGGCAGAAGCTGCTGTACAAGAGTCTTAGTAATAGTTGTGGTAAGATCATGGAGACTTTAATGAAGCTGATACCCATGACAAAAATCCCATTGATCCCTTTTGTCTAAGGGGTGGATTGACCTTGATGTTACAGTGATTCGGTGACATTTTGGAACTAATCCCAAATGTGAGAAATCCCTTCCTTTGGCCCATCAGTTTGGATCCTAATTCTTTCTTTCATTTCCACAGTACTGTCCTTGTGGTGGAACAAATTGCGAGTCATGTAGTGCCTGTTTTCTCTTTGTGCAAAGCCAGTGTCGTGCAATGAACAGAAGGTGCCTAGCACCGAAAGAACATGCTTTGCAACAGAGCATTGGAGAAATGGAAGAAAGGGTCATGACCCGAGCCAATGAGACTGAAACATATAAGGCAATGGTGACCCTCTTAACAAACTAAGGCCCCGGTCACACGGGC
>NW_015245066.1:0-563 GCF_001447785.1 Gekko japonicus | reverse complement strand
TTCATGACATTGAATGTGGTAGACTGTGGTTGAGGCTCATAATTCTGTTGTCAGAGAAATGATTCTTGGGCCTTGAACAAGACCAGGATAGCTGGAAATCATGAGAATTCCATTTCCCACAACTCCGTTTTCTGTGATATGGCATTATCTAGGTGCCATGTGAAACAACCAGCATATAGGCCATAGGAAGAGCATGCACTGGAAACATGGGTTAATGGTGAAATCAGTCCATAGGGCTCATGATCAAATTGTATTATTCACTGGAGAATAAGCTTATTTGCCTCTCTTATCTAACAAGAATTGATAAATGTTTTAAATACAGTGGGTCTTGTTAAGTTTTAGTCTATTAACAGCTAGGCTGACTCCCAATTGCAGGTGTCCACCTGTTGTATTCATTTACCATAATCTACTTTGAGCATAGCTTGGTTCATAATGGCACACCTGAAAAGCTGTTCGCCTACCAAATGAAAACAGGACATAATTCTTGGGTAGCATTACTATGAAGTAAGACAAAGGAATGAATGCTCATTTCCACACCAAATATATCTTATTCTAAACTGTGA
>NW_015245065.1:0-563 GCF_001447785.1 Gekko japonicus | reverse complement strand
CTAGCCTGGGCCACGGATGTTTCAATATTTATTTAGAAAGGCCAAAGCAGCTTATAGGTAAAATTCAGCACAGTAAAATTTCAATAATAAAACTAAAAAGATCATTCTATAAGCAAACATTATTTATCATTAGAAGCTCATTTCTTCAGTTAATACAGCTATGAGAGTGGAAGCTCAGGGTGGAGCTTCATTTTACATGTCAGTCCATGGTTCATTTTTCAGATTTTTAACACATGCAGCTGCTGAGGTGTGGAAGTGCCGGACTAGCATGGGAGAGGGGATTCGTGACTCTTTCTCTTCTGCCCATTGTTATGCTATATACAGAAAAGTCCCTTAGAAGTCCTGTAGGGTATTTTACAAGTGATTTTTTTAACCTAAGATTTAATTTTTAAAAATAAGAGAAAGTGATTGTTTTTGTCCAGGATCCAGGGTTCTGGGTGCATCTGTCAAAGCAATTCCATGCACACACAGGTTTTTTTCCCAACATCCTGTTTCAGGCACAGCCAGGGCTCTTTTTGTGGGACTACTCACCAGTACTGAGTACTGGCAGTTTGGGGGGGGGG
>NW_015245064.1:0-563 GCF_001447785.1 Gekko japonicus | reverse complement strand
CACTGGTCGGATCCAGCAGGACTCTTCTTGCGTCCTTATTTCTTTATGTGCATTCACCACTCACAACTGTCTTCTTCAGCATCCCTAGTGTACCATGGGGGTAAGTGTTCCTAACCATTTCAGGAAGGTAGGGGGAGCTCCACGTGGGACTGCCATTTTGGATGCCATGTACTGGGTGGAGGGTTGCCAGATCCGCGTTGGGAAATACCTTGAGATTTTGGGGGTGGGTCGTGAGGAGGGGCAGGACGTCAGCCCACCCTCCAGGGCAGCCATTTTCTCCAGGGAAACTGATCTCTGTCGCCTGGAGATCAATTGACCATCCCAGGGGATCTCCAGCTCACCACCTGGAGGTTGGCGCCCTAGTTGGGGGCTATTCCTTCCACTTGTTCACATGTCACAAAACCAGCAGCGAGTCCCGTGGTCTCTTGGAGCCTAACAAATGGACCGTGACATCAGTTTTCACAAGCCATCGCCCCTCTCCTCCGATGGGTTTTCATTCCTGCAGAGGAGTTAAGCGAAGGGTGTTAGCGTTTTTTGCGGACTGGCCTAACAGACTGGGTGTA
>NW_015245063.1:0-563 GCF_001447785.1 Gekko japonicus | reverse complement strand
TTTAGGGGCCCACGAAAATGTTTTCATTTGTAGAGTGGGGGTTTGAACCTCCAGGTCTTAGACCAACCCCCTCACCATTATACCATGCTGGTTTAGGGCACATTCTTGACTTTCGCTATCACAGTAAGATATTTGCCTTTGAAGAGATGAGAGATTTGAAAGAGACACCCTGAGGCTGTAAGCCAAATGCACAGTCCCTGGGCAGGGGAGTCCCACTGAATTCAATGAGTGTCGTTTCATAATAAAGGTGCTTAGAATCGGATTATTTCATGGCCTGCTCCTTTGCAGGCAAAAAGCAGAAAGGGCAAAGGGATTCACTGTAATAATCATCATGCAACATCACCAATTTTAGCAGTGGTGCAGCAAAATGCCCAAGATGTTTTGCTGTAGCAACAACGAATGCAAAAGGCCTTGCATAAATCAGAGAACATGTGTAGGACAGAAGCGTGGAGACACTATTTTGGACTGTTCTATTTTGTGTGAGCAAACTAATGCTCACAGTGGCATAGCTTCTGGCCTCCCATTCCTGCCACAGCCTGCTGTTGCCCCTGAAATCATACTCC
>NW_015245062.1:0-563 GCF_001447785.1 Gekko japonicus | reverse complement strand
GAGAGAGAGAGAGAGAGAGAGGTGTAAATGTCTCTCTGTATGATCGTTCCAGGGAGGGGGGAGTGAATGGAGGTTTGTTTACTACAGTTTTACTTCATTAATATTTTAGTCTCAGGTGCAGAACTCCGAGAGTCTCACCGAAATCGCAGAAGCACTGATTGTGGTGTTTGTGACAGTGCCGTGGGGCATATCCATTATTTATCCCAGGCTGCGCTACCCATACAGCTTTCAGGGAATATTTTCAGACAGAATCACTAATTAGCACATATGTGGAATCTTCTCAAAAAACCAGTTGGGAACTCTCCTCATTACTTTTTAATTTTTTTCTATTTGCCAAACGTTCTGTCAAAAGATGGAAATTCAAAATGATGGTTGGGAGGGATTTTGCATACTAAGTGTTCGAGATAAAAAGGAAGGTACCTGGTGGCGGTTTGACAGGTACCCTTCACAGAGGACCATGCTGTGGTAGGTTTCTAAAAGTGTCAGGGCTCAAATCTGCCTGGAGGGAGGTGACCAGATGCACCACATAAGACTCATGTATCTTTACAAGTTGCATAAAAGAG
>NW_015245061.1:0-563 GCF_001447785.1 Gekko japonicus | reverse complement strand
TGGAGCCCTAAACCCTCGGATCTCAGTACTTAACCAGGCCTATGTCTAAACAGGCCTATCACCACTGCAGGACGTCCATGGGTGCAAACCTGAGCAGTGCTAAACTTAGTTGAAAGCTTGTATTACACTGCTATGTTCTTGTACAGTGCCTAGCACATCGCTGTGGATAAGTGCTGGGACCTATAGCGAAAACCAGTTAATGCTGGCGGGCAGAGCATTCTTTCAGAGGCCCCGAAGGTACAGGAAAAGTACAAGAGTGCAAACCTAAAAAGCCCCTTGATTCTGTTGGATTCATAAGGGTCTAACCCTGCCAAGGATTGCACTGTCGATCACTAATTCACCGCCTGACCAAGGAGTGAGAAGCTCACAAGAGGTCACTGGGAAAGGTCTGACGAGATCGCCCTCCTCCTTGTTCCTGGTTGACGCTCTATTCCCGCTACAGCTCAGGATGCAGAACCACGGCGAGACAGCAGCCTTGTCCTGTTGCCCCCTTGTAATGAAGAGCGGCTATCATTGATGATAATGACCAGGAAATGATATAGAAACGCTTGATGTTCAAAGAG
>NW_015245060.1:0-563 GCF_001447785.1 Gekko japonicus | reverse complement strand
CTTCTGAATCCTGACCATAAACAGTTCGATAGTGCATGGTAGATGCAATTAGTGATGAGGATAATAAGGACCCAAGGAAAAAATAAATAGGCTTTCTTTCTCATTGTAACAGCAGCATTCTAAACATTTCAACCTCTCATGTGCATATTATACTCCTGCAGGCATTCCTTTTGTAACAACGCATGCTCTGTGATTCAGAATTATGTTTTGGTGATGGAGCGAATTACACATTGGTGATCGAGTTACATTTAATTGTCGAACACTGTGCATAGCGTTTGGGGGAGTGCTATAAAGCCATGGGATTCTAAGCCTGAAAAACCAGAAAGGTGACTATTGCAAAATCTTTGGGAACAACAGTCTATGATTCCTTCACATTGATCTGGGATCCTGCATTGATTCGGGATCTATCAGCTGGGCATACTTGTACAATTGCGGGAAAGGGAGAGCACAAATTAACCCTCCAACTCCCCGCACTGAGGAACAAACCTCCTTCACAGTTGAATACTTAAGCACTGGTTGTACTGAAGCAAGTGGGGAAGAGCTGTCCAGCCTCATTACACGTG
>NW_015245059.1:0-563 GCF_001447785.1 Gekko japonicus | reverse complement strand
GTCTAGGTGACATGCCTTCCTGTAATTGGAGGGGTGTGTTGCAAAGTCCCTAAATCAGCTTAACAATCTAATTCTCAAAGTATTTTCCCACCTCCCCCAACTGCACTGAATCTAATGTCAGTGGAGTGGGCTGGGACTTCAAGCCACTCTATAGTCTTTTAGATCCAATCAGCACCTTTTACGTATCAGTTTAATTACAAACCATTACTTCATTTTGCCATCATATTAAACATAGCAGCAGGAGGTCCACTATATTAGTATACATTCTGAATAAACAAATGTGTTATGTAAAAGCATAAAATATGAGGTTGCCTTTTCATAACTTCACAGCAGCTGTGGCTATCTTATCTAGCCAGCTGTTCTCTCTTCTCTCTGTAAAATACAAAAGCAATATGTTTCCTGACATATGTCAGAAGCTTCTGCATCTTGGGCAGTAAAATGATCCACAAGCCCTTTATTTACTAATAAATATGTATAACAAGTACAGTTTATACCACATCGATTACAACATTGGAAGATGCCAGAGATGTGGGATATTCTACCCACTTGGTTCTAGCAACACT
>NW_015245058.1:0-563 GCF_001447785.1 Gekko japonicus | reverse complement strand
TGGTGGATCTTCTGGCACGCAAAGAAGAACCTGGTTTAAGTTGCTGCAGGCAAAGGGCCATAAAACCAAGAGGTAATAGATCAATTAAACTCAATAGCAATAAGGCTCCTTATGTCCCTAATTTCTGTCTTTTCAGTGAGAATTCAAGCTACTAAACCAATAATGTATCTCCTATTCATTAAACAATGTTAATACTAGTGTACCACTTTGACACTTTCACATTACAGTCATTACTATTGTTGCTCTTTTAAAAAACAAATGATTTCCTATTACATACTTCTGGTTACTTGCTTTTAGTTAACTGTTTAGTACAGTTGAGGTTCTATATGTGTTTTATGAGCGCCACTCAGATGGGAACTGCCTGCTTCTTGGGTGGCATCTTGCTAGGCTACTGCAGTATGTGACTTATTTTTGTACACAAGATTCCTTTATCATCACAGCTACACCTGGACTTTGCATGGGATTGTGCTGTGATTCTGGAGTCATTCCATCAATGCCAAAGCAAATATTCCTAGCACTTCCCAAACAAGGCTACTGGTCTAGCATACAGCACACCCCAACCT
>NW_015245057.1:0-563 GCF_001447785.1 Gekko japonicus | reverse complement strand
CTTCATCCCAGGTGCCAATCCTTTTAATTAGAAATGAGACAGAGAACTGGAGCCCCCTTGCCACTTTGTTCCCTGAAATTTGCATGGTTATTAACACACAAGCTCAATTTTTAGGAAACTTGGCAACGCTGCCAGGTTGCATGTCAAGGAGAATCAGAACTTTCATATCAACGCCGCATGGATTTTCCTTCTTCTAAACTACTGTGCAATCTGTAATTTTTAACCTCGCGAGTTTAAGATTGTACCTTAACATTTGCGGGAAACAGATGGCTCCTGCAAGCTGCCAACCTGTTGTTAAAAACGTGTCTTCCAAGAATTGTTTTCTACCCATAGTTGCTTAGCATAATTAACCTTTCACATGATTTAATAAACAGGAACAAATATTTGCCATATCATAGTAATAAAGAGAGTCACTTAAGGACGCACAGGATTTCTCTCTCTCCAGAGTATGTTACAGTTCTTTTATATTTCTTCATATGGCTTTTAGAAAATTTCCAAGACATGAACGTGCTAATTAATGGTCACATGGCTCCAATGCTGATTCACACAGGATCATGCTCTTT
>NW_015245056.1:0-563 GCF_001447785.1 Gekko japonicus | reverse complement strand
CAGACCAACACAGCTGCCCACATGGATCTACTCTCTTCCTTGTTTAAGCTGTTGTTCTGAGACTGCACACTCACTCGTGCACACGTACACACAAACACACATAGACCCCTGCCTGCTATAAATGATTGACCTCTAGGTGTGCACAAAGCAAGTGCCAAATTAATCTACTGGGCTGTAGGCAATATTTGTAGTCCAAACATTAATGAGAAAAATCTATGCCTCAAGATTAACAGTATCTACAGTGGTGAGAATGCCTGACTTAGACCTTGTGATAGGATACATTAATTTGCAGCTATGTTCTAGCAATACTCTGCAAAATGCTCCCCACACAAAAAGCTGACCGACCCCCCCCCACACACACACTGATTGAATGCATAGGAAGGGAGAATGGGCCCAAGCTCTCCCATCTCCGTGTGATTGTCATGTCATCTGCACAGTGCAAACATGTAGAGAAAGTGATTGCACATAGACTCCCTCTCTGTGATCAGAAGCATTTGTTTAGCCTGGCATAACTCATCATAGGATTGCACTGTTAAGTGTATTATGTCTAATGAGATAGATAG
>NW_015245055.1:0-563 GCF_001447785.1 Gekko japonicus | reverse complement strand
CCCCACTGGACTCTCAATTTGTTCTCCTGAGTCAGAGCAACACGGCTGCCCGCCTGGATCTCTCTTTCTGGTCTCTCATCTGGTCCACGTCCTTCGTAAGCAGGCAAACAGAGTGCGCTCTCTCCCCCCACCCCTCCTCTTTTTCCCTCTCTCTCACCGACCAGCCATGTGTGAAAAACAAATGGATGTCTTAATTGTTCAACGTCCTAGGAACTGTTTGATTGGGTCTTGCCAGAGCAGATTCTTGAATTTGCCAATCTATTTTATGGCCAAGTGGCATTTAAATTGCATCTCTGTCTTGCTTGCCGTCTATCCACTCTCAGTTAATAAAGTTAACCTTCTGTAGGACAAGCGTCTCTTTCGTTTTATCGGAAACTGCTGCCCTGGTCGAGCCTGTGTAAAGAAAGTTGGCAGCCCCGAGGAGGAGACGGAGGCCGGGCACAGAGAGAAGCAGCTGAGCTAATGACCCAGCTCGGGAACTCTTGGCGCTTGCTGAACCTCCTGCCATGTTCGTGAACTTGTTTTCTAGTATCCGAAGAAGTGAGCGGTGACACATGAAAGCT
>NW_015245054.1:0-563 GCF_001447785.1 Gekko japonicus | reverse complement strand
ACAGGAATTCAGACTGATCTAATAGTCAAGACCATCCCAGTTCTCTGGAACTTCTGTCCTTTTCAGAAGAAACACTTGAAGTGCTGGGTAGAGGCATGTAAGAGACGAATTAATCTACTTCACTCTGCTTATTGGGCATTCCAATCTCCTGAATTTTATTATCTAGAGTAAGCGGTTCAATGGTTCAGCCTCTCTAGCAGTCTACTTCACCAGTCCAAGGGTTACTAGTATTAATTCCAGTGAATATTCTCCCTTGTTCTTTATTGTTCAGAAGCTGTGAGAGCAGCTTCAAATGTCCTCATCACCAGTCCTGAAATGGTTGATTGAGAGGACCCATCTATTGAAAGTTGCTGCCCTTCAGGAGCCATTTGTTGGCTCCATTCATAAGCCTTGAAATCACACACCCAACTTAAACTTTTCCTGGCATGCTGATTTATAAGCCCACTTCCAAGGGCCTGGTGAACCACCCAGAGAGATATCATGACCTGGCAGTTGGGAACTACCGCCACAGACTACACATTTTAAAGCCCTGTCACAGTGCAAACCTAAACAGAGTTATACCC
>NW_015245053.1:0-563 GCF_001447785.1 Gekko japonicus | reverse complement strand
TCTGAGAAAATAAAGTAATAGATAAAACAGTCTAACAGGAATACATTTACTAGAATTGTATGGCCTCTAGTAGGCCAAAGGTGGTTGAATAATTGTCAATTAGAGAAAAAATATCAATTAAATGAATGTACTAGCATAAGCATTCTTCTTGCCATTTAGAATTCAATTTCTTGATCGTGAAGTCATGGTTAAGAAAGGAGGTGTCAATGCTCTATCTCCCACCCTCTTGTACTTGCTTTCCCTTTGTCTTTTCACTGACCCTTGTCCTGCCTGGACCAAGAGGTTTGGAGTTTTCTCATCAAGCTGATGACCCAGATTTTTTTCAGCAGAGATTGGCAAGTGATGCATACTTTCCCAGGGGCTGCTCTCCCCAACTTCTCACAAAAATTCCTACTTTTGCATAGTCATTTCCTGCCACAGTACATCCCAGGCTCCCTCAAAAGAGCAGGTGGCAAAGATTCAAGGCTTCTCCATCTCAGTGGCCACCTGACCAAAGCAGCCACCAGCTGGTTATGGCTAAGTCCCCATCACATGACAGTCATCTCCTTTTCTCTTCAGAAATG
>NW_015245052.1:0-563 GCF_001447785.1 Gekko japonicus | reverse complement strand
CAGTGGGGATGTGACACCATAGAGTCCACTGTCATTTCCTCTGAGGGAACTAATCTCTGTAGTATGAAGGCCAGTTGCTAGGCAGAACGTGCATGACAGACCTATCCTACAGTTGCCCCCGGGCTACCAATCCATTACTGGGTTCCGTTCAAGGTCATGGTGACCACTCACAAAAGCCCTCCGTGACCCAGAACCCACAGACTGGCAGGACCATTTCTCCTGCTGTGGCAACGTTGCTCATAGGAGCAAAACCTTCTGAAGGTTCCTTCTTGCAAATTGGCAACGTCAGGTACTGCCCATTCATGCACATTCTCTGGGGTGGTTCCCACCTTGTGCAGCGGCCTGCCTGAGGGGGCCAGGGAGGCTCACAAAGTATGGTCATTTCACAAAATGTGTGGAACGGAAACGTGCAGGAGGGCTTTCTGAAAATAGAATTAGAAGTGCGGTAAGATAGGACCGTCCAGAAGGAGACCTTCATATGGGAATAGGGCTGTAGTCCACAGTAATGATTATTATCGTTCTTTATTATTGTGGGTATCGTCTGGCTTTTGCTGCATTCTCTT
>NW_015245051.1:0-563 GCF_001447785.1 Gekko japonicus | reverse complement strand
ACCTTTAATGGACGTAGTTATACTTTGGAAAAGCATCTTTAATAACTGGAAAAGTTAGACGGTTGTGGCACCATTGCCAAATCAATAGGGGTTTGTCAGCACACAAACCCACCAGGGTTTAGATCCAAAACCGGTTGAGAAACTCCCCCGCCACCTACAATGCACACGTAAGAAGAAGTTTTGCTGCCTTGAATCAGAAAAGCAGGTTTTGAATGTATAGATAGACAACGTCTAGACAACAAGATACACCATTCTCGTTTGTAATTAGATATTTAGATATTTCCAAATCCGAGTGGTTGTCTTTTGTTTTGTTTTAAAGTTAGGATCTCAGTGTTCTTGGTTGCCCTTTGGTCCATATGCTGTCCGATACGTTAGCACATACTATTAGCACGAGCATCATAAATGGTTTAATGAGAAAGGCTTAAAATGCTTATCTTTTGTTGCGGGAGATAATCCGCCTGAATCCCACTAAATGAAAAATGAAAAGGTAGCAGCGATTGTTTGGGTTCTCCGTCGAACATCTGCCGTCCTAATTTCTTCCATGAAAAAGGGGTCTCGCCTTG
>NW_015245050.1:0-563 GCF_001447785.1 Gekko japonicus | reverse complement strand
TTTTTTTTCTATACTTGCACGCTCATGCATGTCATCCACCTAAGAATCTGCTTCATGCATCTATTCATGTGGTGCTAGTTCACCAAAACTTATGCCACAATAAATCTTTAAGGTGCTCTGCAAGATTTGTGTTTGGGGCTACTCCACTGGAACTAGTAAATCCTTGTCGCCTCCAGTAGAAAAGGAATGGAAACGTGGTCTGAGTGATGAAACTAACAAAACCAATACTAAGACAAAGGGAGGATTGAGTTAGAAGCATGTCTCCTAGTTTATTTTCACATTCATTGCTCTGGTAACTGTTCTTCCCTTGGGAACAGGGCTGTGTCACAGGCAGGACTGTTTCTACACACTGTCGATCAACTTTCGTTCCAATTTGAATATTGATTTCCTACTGTAATGCAGTGCCCTTTCCTGAAAACTGCAGGTCATTCTGCTATTAATTTCTCTTTGTTAAATATTAAAAGTACCAGACATTCCTGTTCCCTCTAATAGAAGTGGTGGAGGGAAATAAATATTTAACTACCAATCTCCACCATGTTGTGCAACTATTAGAGGCTAATTTA
>NW_015245049.1:0-563 GCF_001447785.1 Gekko japonicus | reverse complement strand
GAAGCAAGTTTCTGCATGGTACTCCTAGAAAGGAGGGCAAGAATGTGCACAACAAAAGCTGCATATTCAGCTACTGAACCTACTGAGCAGTGGGCTGCTGGAGTCGCATCTGGCTGTGGTGAAAATATCGGCACTGAATCTGTGGAGTTACTGTCCTCATACTGGCAGCAGATTCATACAGTACAGAGTATACTGGTTGGGTCTGGGGTCAGATGAGAGTTGCAGGATCTCAGGTCCTGCATATGCAGTGCACAGTTCAGATCAGGACTGCCTGACATATAAAGGAAGGGCTTCAGACATTCCCCCCCCCCATTTTTCCAACCTGAAATAACCTGGGGGGGGAGCTATTTGTCCCATTAGAAAAACCAACATGTATCCCACTGCACACAAAAACAAACTGAGCACATTGCTTGGCTCCACGGGACCCTGGGATGAACACAGCCCCTGCAATTTTTGTCCCTCTTAGTCCTCCTCTAGGCAGTCCTAAGTTTGGTTCCCTTCATTTCTTTCTTGCTCAGAGCAAATTATTCAGTATTCAGTATGTTTAGTATGATTGGCACAAG
>NW_015245048.1:0-563 GCF_001447785.1 Gekko japonicus | reverse complement strand
GCTCGTTTGTTTTTACCAGAAACACTGGATCTTGTAATTAATCTTTTTCAAGGGAAGTATGAGAATAAGAAGCCCAGATCAGCTGCTGTTGTTTCTTTAAAAAAAAAAAATTGCTGGCAATAACCAAGCAGATTGTATCTCCAGGCCCCAGCAATAATGACTTTATAAATGAAAGGCATGCGGCAAAATTGGGTGGCAGAGCAGGATGCCGTGAAGGAAGTGCTGGTTAGTGTATCCACACCTCACAAAGGCCAGCTAGGAAGGCCTCCGTTTACAAATAAGGGATATTATGGCCATTGAGCACATGTGCAACACAGAACCGTGCTGATGGATGGGCAGGACTTATTCCCTCAAGCCAACCTCACAGGGCTGTTGTGCGGATGAAATTGAGGAGGGCAGTGTGATGTTGTAAACTGATTTGAGCCCCCACTGAGAAGAAATGTGGGATATAAATAATCTAGTCACAGACCTCCCGAGGGTCTTACCCATCTTGACTTGAGAAGACAGTGAGAAGAGGGCCTCCCCAAAGCTAAACCAGTGTGGTGCAGTGGTTGGAGTGTCAG
>NW_015245047.1:0-563 GCF_001447785.1 Gekko japonicus | reverse complement strand
TTTCGGTGTACTTCAGCTTAAGATCTCACCAGGCAAGAGGGCTTCCAGTGAGAGCTTTGGAGTCCAGGGACAATGCCTGGTGAGAGCCGACATGGCACGTGAGCTGCTGTGGCAGAAACAGCTCTTTGATGCCAGCTGCTAAGATGAACAGCTCAGCAGTCTGCAGCCCGACACCAGCTCCAGTCTCGGATTATTGTGCCGTGGAGAGTCCTTTTGTGCTTAAATTCAGAATTCAGAAAGGAGTTTAACTAACATCTTCTCTGTATGGTTTGGCGAGCAGAAACACACACTCCTACAGTTCCCTGGGGCCAACTATTCTACAGTATTCTGGCAACTGGCTAGTGGTTGCCTCTCCATGGAATGAACATACCAATCGTCCTTTTTCAAATGTGTATTCTTCGTCATTCACTTAGGGGTTTAATTTCAATAGGCATATGCATTCGTATCTGGGTTTCTGCCCAGTCTATGCAATAGAGTCTCAGTTTAAAAGCCGCATGTGGAGTTTTCAGTAATCTGTGGCAAAGATAGCCTTGTTGCCACACCAAGAAATACCTGGAACACCA
>NW_015245046.1:0-563 GCF_001447785.1 Gekko japonicus | reverse complement strand
CAGCTTAGAGGGAACACTGGTCCAGACAGATGAAGAGTCCTGGAAACCTCATACGTCTTTGGTTTTGTATTAGGACTTTCCTTTGGTCCAATACTCCTAGCCCAAATTTCTTTTCCTCTTTAACCTCAAAAACACTGCCGTTGGCAGTCTCTTCCACAGGAACAGCACTGGCTTTGGAGTAATGAGTAGAACTTTGTTTTATGCATAGTCCACCAGAAATAAATTACATTCAGAATGACCCACTGGACTTCTAGAAAGGTGAGGCTTTATTTCGGAAACTTTCCTTTTCATCTATCATTGTTACCTTTGTTACTCTTCCGGGTCTTGACAACCCAGCAGGGATCTGGTTTTTCACAAAGATCAGAACAGTAATGTCTGCTTCAGTCAACTGTGTTCTTAGCTGTAACAAATTTATCCCTTAGCTTGTAGGGTACAACAGGGCCTCAAGCAGGGATCTCTTCAGGGCGAATCTGCAGATCAGTTCAAAACCTTATTCTATCAGTTTCACCGTGGACTGGAATTGATGTCAGTCTCACCCTTGGTTCAGAGGTTGTAAAAAAAAA
>NW_015245045.1:0-563 GCF_001447785.1 Gekko japonicus | reverse complement strand
CCTTGAAAAAACCTTTGTTGGTCTTAAAGATACCTCTGGAGTCAAACTTCTGTTCCATATGAGTGAATGTCTTCCCATCCAGCCATTTAGTTTCTTCCAGTTATTTTGTACAATCACAAACAGATGTGTTACATTGGTCAGATCATTGTTTCTACTTCCTTTCCTCGTGTACTCCTGAGGCCATCATTTGGAGAAGCCTTGCCCAATGTGCAGCTGTGTCTTTACATTCTCAGTAATTTTTTAAAATGACATCTTCACTTGGCCTGGAACAAAAGACACAATTAATTGGAGAGCTGCAGTTAGAAGACACATGAGGGAAAAAATGAGTTATGACAATGGGGTAGAGGGAGAAGAAGCAATACAATACCAAATTAAGCTAGGCCATATCAGGCCTGATTGGCCAGATGCCAAGCATTAGGAACACAAAGTATAAAGAATATCACGGATAATGTATGGGAAAGAGCAATAAGACAATGCTTCCTGGGGGAAAGCAGAAACCCCAGGACATGAGCACACATGTATTTATTTGCTTGTTATTTAAGAAACACTAGAACTCCAAATAC
>NW_015245044.1:0-563 GCF_001447785.1 Gekko japonicus | reverse complement strand
GCCAAGAGTGGCCGTCTTGGCGTCCCATTTGCAAAACATATATATATATTTTAAATCTATTGTGTCTCTTCCAAACTTCGATTCCCCATCAATTTCCGAGGCCGTGGATGCCCCTAAAGCTTCGCTCTGCGGCTTTCGGTAAATGCTTTTCCGTTGGCTCTGCGGCAGCGGCGTCTATGATATCACCCGGCTTTTCTTGCTGAGCCGGAAAACTAAACCAAGAGTTCAAGCACTTTTCAACTGCCTCTGAACTCTGTTTGCTTCAAGTGACTTTTATCTCAAGACAGTTAGTTGGAACAGTTTCAGGGGGAAAAAGTAGATCAACTGCTTTTTAATAAGAGTTTAAGCATTAAGAGCAGCCTTATCTCTCTTCACCTGCTGATTGGCATGTTTGCGCCTACGTTGCTCATCTCCTGTTTATTCGTGAACCAAATCAGTCATCTAGATAATACCGCGATATTATGACAGCGGGTTTAGGAAAAGATAAGATGGATAGTTTTCTATTCATGTGAACTCCTGTGACGAGCAAATCAGGTTTCCCTGGTGTAGAAGTATCAGAAGAA
>NW_015245043.1:0-563 GCF_001447785.1 Gekko japonicus | reverse complement strand
TAGCTTTCCTCTCAAGGAGCAGGCGTCTTAGCAAAAGGAGTATTTTAGCATAGCTAAAATTAAACAGTCCTGTGCGTGTGGCTCCAAGCCTACATGCCGATCAAGGAGAGAATTGGACGGTAGCTTGGGGTCTTTGCATGGATCTCCCTGTTTGATAAATTGGTAAAAACACATGCCAAAAAGGGATTCTCCAGACTTCGGCTCCAGTTCCTCCGCCTACAGGCTGGGATGCATAATGGTCAATGTGAATATCAGGGAAGAAGTAATTCCAAACGTAAGGTGGGGCAATGGGAGGAAAAGAACAAGAGTGAATAATAACAGTAGCAGCCTTTTAAGAAGAAAATTAGTATAAACAGGACTCCAAATAACAAGATGAGGTTTGTATGACAAGAGGGGTCCGTCTCATTTACAGTGGATTCACAATGGAGTAGGGAGTCAGTGACAAACAGATCAGAGCATCAAGGTAAGTCAATGAGGCAATGTGTAGTGTCCGATACAGAAAGAAGGGGTTTTTTGTTTTTTAAATCTGTGTGATCATTGCTGTATCCTGAGGGAGTAACTTC
>NW_015245042.1:0-563 GCF_001447785.1 Gekko japonicus | reverse complement strand
GCCATAAAGCTGCCCCAGATGTTTGCAGCGTTCAGCGCACACGTAAACAAATATCAACGGACGAATAAGATTGGCGCCCGTTATATATTAGACAAATACACAAACACATCCTTTCAGCCTTATTATTTTGCCAACTTGTGTCATAACTAGGGTTTCCCCCCACACACACACACATCGCCTCCTAGTCCCTATAACAGGAGGCTCAGCTTTTATGGGTTTTATTCAATATTGAGTCATCATCACCACAGAGAGAGGACTCCAGAGGACAACTTAATTACCTATACAGAACAGGCTAAAAATAGACTGCAACACACAGTGTACCGCCGAAACGTCAAAGCCCAGACTACAATTACACGGGCCCGAGGAGAAAGACGAACAGATTCCCATCCACAAAGCCCTGCAGGACTCTGGAGAGATCCCTCCCTATCTTTTTGCCTGGCTTGAAAATAAATTAAGGTTCCCTTGGGAAAGAAATTTTTTAAAAAATTTTAAAAGAAAGCAGACAGCTGCTAAATAAATGGGATAGGGGGGGAGCGAGAAGGACTTTTATTTGCTTGACAACA
>NW_015245041.1:0-563 GCF_001447785.1 Gekko japonicus | reverse complement strand
TTTTGTTTCCTTGTGATCTTTCCCATGAGTTACATTTAGAATGTGTTGAGTGCATTCAGTGGTCAAAGCATTTTGTGCATATTACCATAATCATTATACCAGCCCTATAAACTAGGCCAGTATTATTAATGTCATATGTCAGACTGGAGACTGAGTTTGAACAGAATGGCTTGCAGAAGGCCACCTAACGAGCTGATATTTGAACCAGTGACCTCTTGTATTACGGCCAGTGTGCTATGCTAGTTCCCATATTCAGATTTGGGGCACAGGTCACAACAACGTTTTCCGGACAAGCTGTACTTTTGTGCTGCTTTCATTTATTCTGATAGAGATTCTTGTTTCTTAGAGATTAGGAATAGACCTTGTGTTCATATTCTTCCTTTGACTCCCTTAGTAAGGGAATATTATATTCATCTAATTGCAGAATCACTTCATCGAGGCATTCACCATGGGGGAATTGAGCATGCAAACCCATCGTGCATTTCTGTTTCTTCCCCGGTCATAATCTAGATTGGCAGTAAAAAATCCATAGTTTCTTAGTTTATGGCTTATTATGCATGGGT
>NW_015245040.1:0-563 GCF_001447785.1 Gekko japonicus | reverse complement strand
AGGTTTTCAGTATGCTAAATGTTAATGCTAAAGAGCATGCTTGTTTCATACAATGCATAGACCACACACCATCCTTTGCTTAAGTTACCCCTCAGCTGCAGTATTAAGTTCAGTTTCAAGAAGGGTACTGGACTTGAAACTATATCTTGCTGTCCGTTCCACTGCTCCTTATATGAAAAATGCTCACTTTGGACACCAAAATCCTTGATTTTTGCAACTGAGCCATAGAACCACTGACCCTCTCTGTGTGTACCTTTCCAAAAGGGGTAGCTTCTGCCTCTGTGATTGTTATCAACTTGGCCCAAGCACACATAAAGACTTTCTATCACCAGTTCTGTCTTCCTGGCCTGTTTGCATATCATATAAGCAGTGGACTGCCCTAAAGGTTGGGTACTGCTTGTTAGGTTTTAAAAATACAAGAGTAAACTTAACTACTTCAGCTGAAGTCTTTGTAGGTAACTGGGGCTGGTAAGAAAGCAACCATGGAGGCAAGATCACTTATACCATGAAATTATCCAGACGGGTAGCTGTGTTTCTCCGTAGCAGTAGAAAAGAGCAAGAGT
>NW_015245039.1:0-563 GCF_001447785.1 Gekko japonicus | reverse complement strand
CTTAGAGGGAACATTGGTGGAGACTGCCTTATTCTCCATGGCTAGTAGCCATTGACAGGCCTATGCTTTATGAATCTGTCTAATCCCCTTTTCACTGGCAAACAGAAGAACAGAGCTGGCAATAATTCCCTCCCCCCATCTAAAACAAAGTACTTTGAGTTGAGTTGAAATAGTCCTTTTAGTGTTATTTTCAATGATTATCCAAAGAAGATCTCCTTTTGAGGAAGGCTTTTGACTAGTCCCTCAAAATTTCATTTCCCCTCCCGGATCTCTCATGATCTCTGGAGATGTTCTGGGATTTGCAAAAACACTATGGCAAAATCATAGAGTTTGTTTTGGAAATCCTAGAACATCCCTTCAAAATCATAAACCGCTTCCTGTGTCCAATGGAAGTGATGTCGTGCACTGGTACAATGGTGGTGCGCAACAGCACCCCATTTCCCTGCCGCCTCCTCCCGCCAGGCATGTAGGTACTAGTGGGCAATGAAAAG
Organism: Gekko japonicus; assembly: GCF_001447785.1. Lineage (NCBI taxonomy): Eukaryota > Metazoa > Chordata > Lepidosauria > Squamata > Gekkonidae > Gekko > Gekko japonicus. Next base: position 72 of record NW_015245039.1, on the reverse strand, counting down.
GTTTGTCAGAAGTTCTTGCTCTGTGAGATCTGGCAACGCTACTTGGGCTGCGGTCACACACACGAAAGAATC
>NW_015245038.1:0-563 GCF_001447785.1 Gekko japonicus | reverse complement strand
TCTCCACAATATGCAACCAACGCTTACCTTTTCAAGTTCTATAAGAAAACTGTCCAGTGATTCATCTGACAGTTTCCCAACTTCGAACATGGTGACGGCATGGCTTTTCAAATTCTGCAATGAAAGGCAAAATTCACATCTTTGAGACTGTAATTCATGCATGTCTGATTTTAAACTCGTTACACAGCAAACCACCAGCAGTATGGACTAGATCGTCTCTTTCAACTCTTTCTTCAGACAATTAAAAAAAACACAAAACATTAACCAAAAAGTCCCAAATGAACTTTTCAAAGGACTGACTGGAAAAATGGCCGATTTTTTTCCTAAGAACTAAACGTTTAGAATACAAAGCCAGGGAGCATGTACAAGAATTTCAGTATTCTGATACATACCGGTGAAAGATTCCCCATCATTAGAAAGGCAGTGAGAGTCGAATCGAACAGGAAGGCTATGCGTTTTGTGTGCCCGCTAGACAGACTTAAACTGCTCACGCTGGCTGTATCTGCTAATAAAGTAAAAAACAATGAGGCAATCTGGAATTATTTTGCTTGGTATCTAGCTAA
>NW_015245037.1:0-563 GCF_001447785.1 Gekko japonicus | reverse complement strand
AAAAAAAGCAGAACTTTGGAATGGATTCATAAAACTGAGAGAATTTTGGGCTGCACAGCTTTCCACACATATTAAACCATTTCCAATGATTTGTGAATGTGTTTTTTGTTCTGACTTCAACAATATATTTGAACATAGAACATGGATAACAAACAAAGATGAATTCTATTTAGCCATCTGCTCAGAGCTTCCTTTAGCTACTGTCTCAGGAGGATTTTGCTACCACATTACTCTAACTTTCAAATAAGCTGGTCAAGCTTCATTAATGGCTTTATACTTCCCATGTTGGAAAGAAAAATCAGGCAAGAGGATCCTCTGTGCTCTCCAGAAATATCTTGGGCAGGCAAAATGTTTCAAATTATTGCATGAAGTGCACACAAAAATTACATTTCTGAAAGTCCTATATGAACATCTCATCAGCAAAATAGTATATATGGCACTTGAAAGCTATACTATCCATGTCATTGTACAGTAATCGTCTAAGGTATTGCTATAGAAAATACTCTTTTCACATTTCTCAACTGTGTGTGTGTGTAAGGTGCAGTCAAGCAGCAGTCAGCTTA
>NW_015245036.1:0-563 GCF_001447785.1 Gekko japonicus | reverse complement strand
TGTTTTGTGCCTTGAACACCCCCCATGGCTGGGGTCTCTGTGAGTTGGTTTTGATTTGACTGCACATTCTTCTGTCTCCTTGGCTGCAGATAGTTATGTGGTCCTAGAGATCAGCTAATCCTTTCTCAGCTAGCTGTAACTGTGGTCTCACATCTGATATTCCAAAGCCACAGGGACTCGGAACCACGAATCTGTTAAGGTCTATGACTGATGACATTTAAGTTCTTCCCACAAATGCCTCCTGCTCTTCTTCAGAAAGGAAGATGAAAAACTCCCCCTTTAGTCAGAAAGCAATACTGTTCCCTAAAGTTACATAAAAGCCATCACTTTAGGTCCAGTTCCATAAGATGGGTTTCACAGCAGCACTGTTTCAAGCTATCACTTTGTAGAAACTGAGACTAATTGTGTCAGTTATCCAGCAATTCACATTCCAGTTCTCTAGATGCCTGTATGTCAGAGGTTAATCAGAACTGATCACATGCAGGAAGAAAGGTAGTAAGTAGTACAAGCAGTTAAGACTGCCTTGTGACCCAGATGGCCCTTTCAGATCAAATCTCTACACA
>NW_015245035.1:0-563 GCF_001447785.1 Gekko japonicus | reverse complement strand
CAGTTGACTCATATGATTATTTTCTTCCAGAAATATCTGCTGCCCCTTTCCATTCCAACCATGTAAAAGACTCAACAAAGCACAGCAAAATGCATTCTATGTATAGGCAGACTACATAGCTGACTACACAAACAACGTTAACACCCTCCCCGAATTAACAAAACAGATGTCACAGAATGACAAAGTTCAACATGAGCACTAATTGGAATAAGGATGGTAGAGAAACAAAGAGATAGGAAAACAAGCACTCATGTTGCCTGCATACACACAGTTGTTCACTCCTACAGGTATCAGTAATGGGCTTCACCAGCAGCAAGAACAGACTGATTGATTATGATCTATGGGTACATTAAGTACTGCTGCCAGCTCATGTAAATTATAACAGCTGCAGGACCAGAATCTTTATGTTCTTCCCAAAGCTTAGTGCTTCCCTACTATTTGCAAGACAGTGCTTTTCTTTCCAAAATTCAGAAACCAAACCTAAAATATCCAAAATATCCTCAATGAAGAAAGACCACAAACCTAATTGCCCAGGGGCAGCGGCATCTGCACCCCTGCACTTA
>NW_015245034.1:0-563 GCF_001447785.1 Gekko japonicus | reverse complement strand
CCCTCCCTAATTAGGAGAATGCAGTCTTTCCTTCTCCGCCTGCCACACCCAGCTCTCCTTCAGCCAGGGCAGGCCTTATTATTTGGCAACACTTGACGGTTGCCCGGGGCAGCACTTTTAGCTGCAGATTGGCAGGTGTAAAAGACTTTCCTTTCTCTGGTTGCTTAGAATCATCAAGGGGCAAAGGAAGAACAGGCAACTTCATACTGTAATGTGCCAGGTAATAAGCCACAAAATGTGGCTGTGCAGGAAGTGGCACAAGAACACTCAAGAAGTTCTGGGGCTGGGTTTGGAATCAATCTAAATATCGGACTTTGCTGAGAGATGCGGGAGGGGTGTCTGCACCCTCTGACAGGAGGCAATCAGGTAGATGACAAGGCCGTGGAAAGGTATATGAGTAAGCTTCTGCATGCATGCATCTGTGTGTGCAGGTTTGGGCTATGCCAAGAGGCTTGCTATTCCAAATGGCTACAACATAACGAGGGATCGGAGAAGCATACCTCTCAGACTGCTTGGTGCTTCTTTGGCTATCTGAAAAACACCCCCCTCCCAATCACCAAAAA
>NW_015245033.1:0-563 GCF_001447785.1 Gekko japonicus | reverse complement strand
AATAGCATGTCTTTTGGTATGAAGGTTATTGGAGAAGGGACTGTAAATACGAATCAGGCCCTATTAATTTATGACTGGTGTCTTGCAACATTGACTATTCTCCCCTCCATCATTTCCACAAATGAGAGGGTCTGAAACATTGTTCTCCAACACATCACAGTTACTTTATATATGGTGTTTCTAACAAGTGCTGGCATCTCCAATAAACATACAGGTCGTAAATATGTTCATTACATAAAGGACTAAAAACCGGTGTCTCTTTTAAAGACACTGCCAGAGACAGTTGTTAATGGCTGTTGACAGGTGTTGTTAGGTTTCTCATCTCTGCAGATACCACAAAGTCAGAACGAGCTTCCGCTCAAAGTGAAGGGAGTGGGAAAGAATATCAAACGAGTTTCCCTGTTTTGTCACAGACCTTTCACTTGGGAGACGGGGAACTTTCTCACAGACCCCAGATCAAACAGAACACCAATAACGTTCCATTTCTGCTGGCTGAAGAGGAGGAGGAAATATCATTCCTGTGTGTATATCCTGGATTTCTTAACTGCTTTTGTGAAAGAAGT
>NW_015245032.1:0-563 GCF_001447785.1 Gekko japonicus | reverse complement strand
ACTTTGCTGCAAGTAAAAGTTTAACAGCTTCAGAGTCCTTCCAGTTCTTGAAAAGCCAGCCAGGTGAGACTGGGTGGCAGGAGAGGAAAACCGCAGCGGCAAGCCCCCTAGCCCTGCAGCAGCCCCCCTACCACTGCGGCAGCCCCCCTAGCAACCACCCAGCGCTGCAAAGAGATATTTTGATGAGCAGAAACCCCAGTGTGACTGCACCGTCACACACACCCCCTGCATGCCTCTCATTCGGTAGCCGGATTCCTGTCCTTACAGGAAGCGAGAAAAGGGCCCACTCAACAAGCTGTTTTGTTTTTGTCGTTTTCCAGAATGGCACGACTGAAGAGGTGACATCGGAGGAAGAGGAGGAGGAAGATATGGGTGAAGTAAGTGTGTGGCACAAGAGCACTGGGCAGAGGGATTGGGGAGGGGGGATCACTGGCCTGCAAGTGTTTTTGTAGCTATTGTTTGTGCTTCTGGCTCACCTAAACCTGTCCGGGGAAAAAAGGTTGGATCCGTTTTCCCATTAGCGCCTTTCTCTCAGTACACTGTTGCATTCCCCCCAGCCTGTT
>NW_015245031.1:0-563 GCF_001447785.1 Gekko japonicus | reverse complement strand
CAGGCAACAGGGAGTTGACAGCAGGCTGAAGACAGATGGGTGAGGGGGAGATTGTAAAGATATGAATGAGAGTTGCCAATCCTGGGTTGGGAAAGAGAGGGAGATTGAGGAAGAGTTTGGGAAGGGTGGAGTTTCAGGGGGGGAAGGTCCTCAGGGGAGTATACTGCCATAGAGTCCAACTTCCAGAGCTGCCATTTCTTCCTGGAGAACTGGTCTCTGTAGTCTGGAAACTGGTTGTAGTTCCGGGAGGATTCCAGGACCCACACAGAGGTTCGAGCTAAAGAAAAACACCTTGATTAATGGCTACCAATTATACGAAAGAATACATCTGAAAATTATATCAGTGGATCAAACGTTCTCTTCACAACTCATATCCAAAAAGTTAGCCATTTTATAGTTTACGCATCATGAACCTATTCACCACCAATGCAGAATAAACAGTTGGAGACTTATATTTCACAATGGAGACAGAGTCAAAAAGATTCAGCTGAAAAACAGTCCCAGCTGGATGTATTCATAAAAAACCATAAACAAAATGATAAAAGGTAAAGGTAAAGGTTTCC
>NW_015245030.1:0-563 GCF_001447785.1 Gekko japonicus | reverse complement strand
AGTGCTATACTTGAAGCCCACCATCAACATTGACTTCTGCTAGAGAGCCTACAAGGGAAAGGTACCCTTTGTTGCGCTCCCCTTTAAAGGTAAAAACGCCTCGCTTAACAATGATGACATTTTCTGAGAGTATCCACACAGAAGACTGTAACCAAAATACTTCAGAGCCACTATTTTGCTTGGTCAGCTGCACTGAACTAAGCTTTAAAATTCACTTCGATTTGTTCAAGACTCACTTTTGTTCCAAGCAGCCTTCTAATAAAGAGTCATTCCAAGATATACAGCCTCACATAATCCATTTTGTTTTCCTTTGAAGACTTGCAAACGAAGAAGCTGTGAACTTGCTGTGAACTAGAAAGCCAGTGTGGCATAGTGGATGCCAGGCAAGGAGCAGGGAAGCCTAGGTTCAAGCCCCCCAGAGGCAGACTGGCCATTTTGCTCACGGGGAAAGTTCCCAGTGAGCTGCTGCCCTAGAGGACCGCGGACAGCCAGGCCCAGGAGCAAGGGGAACCAAGCCCCAGTCTGCTCTGCCAGCACTTTAAGAGCCCCTTTGCTGAGACCCT
>NW_015245029.1:0-563 GCF_001447785.1 Gekko japonicus | reverse complement strand
TTCTCACATAGCAAGGGGCAATTATGTGCTAAAGTAGTGCTGGAAGATCCAGGAACTGATTACTGCTTTCCACCAAGCTACTTGAAAGAGAACCTCTGAACAGTTCAGGAATAGGCTGTTACCTAGATCTGCCCTCCTGGCTAGTTGTGGGGAGAGGGCTTTTCAAAAGTTGCATTCCTCGGCATGTTCTGAGTGACATGAGTTGTTCCTAGGATACAGAGAGCCAGGGAAGAGTGCAAACAGGTCCCACAGTGACCATTTTTTGCTGGCATATGTGGCATGGGAGGGAAGCCCTTCCCCCCTCCCTCAGAGAGCTCCAGAGCAATGGGCTCTTTTAAGATGAGCTTTCCAGTTTTTACATGTGACTGTGTGTTGGGCCGAGCACTCCAACCTGACTCTTTTCACATGGAACATCTCGTTTGGCCCCGTCAAGGGAGTCCAGGGTAGTCTTTGAGCAGCGGTTCACATCACTCAGTCAAAGAGGCAGAACAAACAGCACCAGAGCGAGAACCCACCGAAGTTAATATGGGAGTCAGCCAGAGGTCATTTTGGGGGGGATCGTG
>NW_015245028.1:0-563 GCF_001447785.1 Gekko japonicus | reverse complement strand
TTTTTTTAGAAAAGCCAGCAGGCACAAATTCAATGCCGCCAGCGCCACCCCAGTCTCAAATCGGTTCCCGAATAAAAATGTATTCCGCTTGCTCCAGAAGGCCTGTAAGGACGGCCATACTCACCTCCGGAGAGAGGGAGTTCCAGAGTTTGGGTGCAGGAGCTGCAGTCCCCAACCCTTTGGGCATGGGCTGGTTTCGCTGCATTCTTACATCAGGAACAAGATCCAATCCCAGTGTAGCTGCAGAATTACCTGCTGCTCGCAGAAGGTGACCGGAAGCAAGGCAAGGCTCTGAGTAGTAGATAATGCAGAGAGGCAGTGAGTAGCTTCCTCTATAGGTGAGTACTCTGAGCTCACATGACCCTTGGAGCAGTTAATTGATAAATTTCTCAGAACACTCTGGCTCTTTTCTCGTGGCATATGGCTATAGAATTACGATGACGCAGTTTACGGTGTGCTATGGAGTCCTTCTCTCGTTTGATTGCAATACGTCCAATGGGCTTTGATCTTAGGAGAGGAGCTCTCATCCTAAGTGGAGTCCGGCTTCCCCTGGTTGTTCAGGT
>NW_015245027.1:0-564 GCF_001447785.1 Gekko japonicus | reverse complement strand
CCCTCTCCCCATCCCTTCTAGTTTCCATTTCCTTCCTCCTTTTTCTAAGGGTGTCTGCCCAGCAATTTCCCCAGCATTGGCCCTGGTCTGCGCAATTCGCTTCTGAGCACGGCGAACAGACGCCAGATGACCGAGTGAACCGATGCAGAGCAAGGCTGGAGTTGCGTGGCACAGGGCGCCCAGCTCTCCTTTTGTTTTCCAGTCGGGAGAACTGTTTGTCCTCAAAGTTTTAAGTCAACCCAGTGACACATTTGCATATCCAGAATCCCTCCGGCGAGCACGGAACTCCCCACACTAAGTTTGGCTTCTTCCAGGATCCGGAACGGCTCGGCAGCGAGAGACGCGAGTCTGAGCCCAGTCTGAACTTTCGGCTAACGGAACGGGGGGGGATTCGAACCCGGGTCTCCCAGATCCTAGTCTGACACTTTAACCACTAGACTACGCTGCTGGCTCAGACCATGCAACTAAATTAATGAAGCCATGAAAGATAGAAAACACAGCTAAAGCGCCGCTGCAAGCCTGTTTATCACTTGCTTGCTTGCTTCCAGGGCTCTTTTTGTAGAA
>NW_015245026.1:0-563 GCF_001447785.1 Gekko japonicus | reverse complement strand
CTTTCTAGAAACACGTCGACGGACACCAGGAAAGGGGTTTGCAGGTGCTATGGTTACCCTGGGCACCGTGTTGGGGAAACCCTGCTCTAGCGGCTACATGATGTTATGAAGCGACCCTCTTTCTCGGAGGAGGAGAGAGGATGGACTGCAGGCAGAGGATGCGTTTGCTGAAGTCCTGAGAGCACTGCTTCCTTTATTATCTTTATGCTGTGCTCTCTCTCCACAAGGCTCTTAACATGGCAATTTCGCTTTTGGCCAGTAATCAGTTTAACTGGGCCTTCATCAAGCTGATTGTGACAGAAAGGATTGCTGGCATGAGCTTGTCAGGAAGATAGCAGGATTCCAGGAAGCTGGACGTGAGGCTCTGAAAACAGCCACCACCACCCCCCTGGTGTATCTCAAGAGAGTATTACCTTCTGGAACAGTATGTTTAAACGGAAATAACTCTGGGCGGAGCAGAATCCTGAGGTAAGAATAGGGAAGTCGCTGCCTCGTTCCGTCTGAGAAGGTAGTCTTGCCAAGTCCTTCTGGCCTTGCTATAGACCAGTGGTGGCGAACCTATG
>NW_015245025.1:0-563 GCF_001447785.1 Gekko japonicus | reverse complement strand
AGACCTCCCCAGTAAAGGGGTCATCACAAATATATATTTTTTTCTTTTAATTAAATAAACTAACATAAATAAATAAATAGAAATAGCAAAAAACCCTGTAAAATACAGATTGATAGAGTTGGACAGATAGGTTAGTAAACATAACTAAAATTGCTGTGCCAGTTGCCAGGGGTGCTGTTTTGGACTTTAAGACTTGCCTATTCACCTTTTCTTGAGTGCTCACCTACCGGGAAAGTAAATTTCATCAGCAGCATCAGCTCTTACTTTCCACCACCAGTGCTAGTGGTTAGAGTGTCAGAATGGGATCTGAAAGACCCAGGTTTTTGGGGTACTCTCCTAACACATTTTACACATAAGTGTTTTCACAGGGGTATAGCACTAAAGAAACCCCAGCAAAAAGGAGGAGGCTTCGCTAAACACTTGCCCCCTAAGCGGCCTCCAATGTTGCTAAACTGATTGCTCATACTGAGGTGCTGGAGCAAGCAGCACAGCAGCCAGAAGTTTTTGGCAGTCCAGCACTGGGTATCGACCTGAGCCTGTGCAAAATGATGAAGCGAATGACT
>NW_015245024.1:0-563 GCF_001447785.1 Gekko japonicus | reverse complement strand
ATGGGCTCGTATGAACGGGGCCATAATATGTTTTCACAATTTTTTCAAGTCTTCCAACTTATTTCTTTCTTATCCCATATCTGTTTTGACTATCTTAATATACCTTTTTTCTTTACATAGTTTATAGGCCAACCATTTGTTTGGTTTGTTGGCATTTTCCAAATAATTTTGTTTAGCATACATTATTTGCTTTGCTATTTCCTGTGTTAATAGGCAGCTCATTTGATGTTGTAGCAAGGTGAGTTTAGTTTTTTTCTGTTCAGTTGAAGGGTCTTGCTTCATCTTTTCTTCTAATTTTTTAATCTGCTCTTGAAACTGCAAATATTTTTCTGATCTCTGTTTTCTCACATGTGCTGCTTCTTTAATCATCCATCCTCTAGCAAATGCTTTGAATGCATCCCATAAAGTCTTAATAGAAATTTCTGGTTGAATATTTTGTTCAAAAAACATTTGGCATTCTTTTTTAGTTTCTCTTACAAAAGTTCCATTCTTTAGAATAGAAGTATTCAGGGACCATTTGTTTCTTTTAGAAGGAGCTCAAGTGAAATTGGGTTGTGGTCAGC
>NW_015245023.1:0-563 GCF_001447785.1 Gekko japonicus | reverse complement strand
CACACACACTCGAATATACCACGATTCCTATTAAGCATACAATGATAACCATTTTAATTACTCAGTTCAATTAGAGCTGCCTCTTTCAACCACCCCTGAACTTGCACCCTCCTCGTTTCCCGTCTTCTTGCTCTCCCCTGGCACAAGGGTCACACTTGGCCAAGGGTACTCTGCGCCTTGCTGGGGAAAGAGCGAGAAGGCAGCAAGGAAAGTAAAGGGCATTCCACTCTACTGGCACACTCAGAGTAGAAGGAAACTTGAGCACTATTTATTTCACTTGTTGCCTTCTCACTCTGTCTCTAGCAAGAGCTCAGGGCAGAGGGTGGAATTGCTTTGCTGAAGCCCCTGGAGGAGAGCAAGCCGTCCATAAAGAAAATGGTACAAAATCACCACCATCCCCACTGCGGCCAGCTTGCTCTTTTCTGGGGAGGGGCTGCTGGGGTGGTTTTACTCTCTCTTCCACAACCAGCTTGCTCCCCTCCTGACAGCTACCTGGATGCTGCAGAGGAGGGTGGGGTTGTTACAGAGGACAGACCTTTCACTTCCAGCCCTGGCATTTTAAG
>NW_015245022.1:0-563 GCF_001447785.1 Gekko japonicus | reverse complement strand
CGTCCCCGTCCCCCCACAACATATCCTTTTCCTCTCTGCTTTGGAACACGAGCTTAGCAGACAGAGAAATGCCTTCCTGCAGGCAAGAATGAACAATCTCTCCCAATTACAGAGACATGTGTGGGCTACGAGCTATTCTCCAAACATAAAAGGGAAAAGGGAATTTGCTATCCTTATATTAACATGCTAAAACAAGCCAGCCTGCAGATGGATGGGATGAAAGGGCTTTATCTGAGTCACCTCAAAATTAATCCCCCTCCGGGAACGCTTTTCCTTATTGGGTGTTTTCCCCCCCTTAGAGAAGAGCTCCTATTTGCAAAGAGTTTGCCCAGTGTTTATACGGATATGGTACCCACCCACCCCACCAGGAGGCCACGACTCTTCCTTTTGCTCGTACTTTGTCCAAGAAACATTGGTCCCTTTCCCACAATTCAATCTGGTCCATGGCTTGTTTCTAGAACAGTCTGTTTTGTCCAATGCTGATTTTACAAAACTGATCTTCATTGAAAAATAAACCTTTCGGGTCACGGAGAACACGGTGATCAGTCACATTACGAACAGAC
>NW_015245021.1:0-563 GCF_001447785.1 Gekko japonicus | reverse complement strand
AAAACAGAATTATTATAGAGAGAGATTAGTGCAATATTAACATGATAACACTAAAATATTCAAAAGCTGAGACAAAGAGATTTGCCAATAGTGTAATGTTACAAATATTTTGGAGAAAATACACTGCAATGTATAAAAAAAACCACTAGGTGGCAATATCAACATATTTCTGAACAGCTATTTTAAAAGTGAAGTTAGAAATTATAAGTGCTGTGCCAAAGTCTAAATGACAAATGGTCTGATTATGAGAGCATCTAATTGACAAGAAATGCAACAGTTGATTAGAATTTCACATTTTGGACACCTTCCCATTTCATCATATCTGGACCCTTATAGTAGTGGTCATCTCTAAAGCTGCACCACAATTCAGTTATAGATGAAGTGAAGGGCAGAGGCTCTTCCCCTCCTCTTTGGCTTTGTTTGGCAATGTCATTACAGACAAATGAAGCTAATGGAGACAAAGTGTACTGATGCACTCATCCTCAGTGACATCATTACACAATCAAATCTCATTGGCTATAAGAGGATTTCAGTGTTCCCAGGGAAAACCAATTTTTTGGGGG
>NW_015245020.1:0-563 GCF_001447785.1 Gekko japonicus | reverse complement strand
GTCCTGCCAGCGGACTGTACCAGTGTGAGAGAGGGAGATGAAGCTCAAGATTTGCCTGACAATCCTGAGAGATTTGACCAATTTGCCGCTGTGCTGGGACACAAGGGATTCGCATCAGGCCGACATTTCTGGGACGTTACTGTGGCACGAGAGCTTGGGTGGGCTGTGGGGATCGCCAGAAAGTCTGTGAGGAGGAAGGGTGCTATAGAGTTTAGTCCCGAGGAAGGAATCTGGGCTGTGGAAAAGTGGTTAGGCGGGTACAGTGTTTTCATAAACCCTCATTACGAACTCTTAACCGTGAGTGGTGACCTCCGCAGGATCCGCATTTCCCTGAACTACCATGCAGGCAGAGTGGCCTTTTTCAATGCGGACACAGCAGCCCCTCTCTATATATTCTCAGGAGCCTCTTTCTCTGGAGAGACCCTTTTCCCTTTCTTTTGGGTACGTTTAAAAGCCCAGCTTGATCTCTCCACTTAAGGTAGGCAGACCATGCTGCTGTGGCTTCTGAGATTACTTTAGTGAGCAAAAAACCCAACCCAAACAGTAATTGCCCAAGGGCTCCT
>NW_015245019.1:0-564 GCF_001447785.1 Gekko japonicus | reverse complement strand
TCCTGCCCAAAAATAGCCCTGCCCTTTCCCAAGCAATGGTGTTCAACCACTGCAGACTTGGGACCCACTGATCATGGGGTCCACTGAGCTGCAACCACGTGACAAGAAGTCACATGACAGGGAAAGGGTAGAGCTAGAGTTATGACCTTACTGATTTCAAGGCCAGGGCAGCAAACCAGAAGAGATGGAGAAAAGTTACACAAGCCAAGCACCAGGTGCTATACCAGAGGTAAGAACATCCTGAAGGTCAGACCCACAGAGGAATCCTCCCCAGAAACATGTGATCTCACCTCCCTGTCCTGCTGCTTTTCCTCTCAGCATGCATGCAAAGAGAGGTAAGAGGCCAGACATTCGTTCTCTCCATGCAGTAAGACCTTCCGAAAGGCAGCCAGAATGGCAGATCTACAGGGAGCTGCAACCCACTAAGAGACACGCAGTAACCCACCTGAAGATCCCCAACACATGGGTTTAAGACCACTGGTCTAAAGAAACCTGACAGTAGCTCCATCACTGAAACTAAGGATCTGGCCCTCAACTAGAAGAGAAAATCGCCACCCAGAAACC
>NW_015245018.1:0-563 GCF_001447785.1 Gekko japonicus | reverse complement strand
CAAGGTCCATGTGGGGTTAATTCAGTAGGCAAAGGAACAAATTCTGCACATGCTGACGGTTACATTTCTAGTGCTACTCTTTCAGGTTTCAGCCTCGGCACTGAAAAGATTCCAGGCTGTGGGTTTTCAGTGCTGTTTCCGATGCTGGAAAATGCCTTTACACACCCTCTCCTGGGCAGCACGTTCCAGAGACGAAGCAAAAAAAATGTGTGGCGTTTGGGCACCACCTGATGAAGGTTCCGAAATCTGCCGAGGACCTGGAACTGCCTTGCTGAAGCCGGCGTGGGCGACTCTGCCCACAAAGCACACTCTCCATCCCTCCTTGGCCCCGATCCCTGCGTTCTGACGGCGTTCACGACTGCCTCAGATCAGGAAATCGTCATTCCCTTCCCCTCTCCTATCACTGCAATAACCCTGAACTTGCGATTAAAAGCAAACAGCCAGCCAAGGTCACGGAAGCAGAACAAGACAAAAGGAACTGTGTTTTGCACACATCTGCTGTCTGCGAATCTCTCTCTGTGTTCTGTCAGATGGCCTGACGGCTTGACCTGGACGGCCCAGGT
>NW_015245017.1:0-563 GCF_001447785.1 Gekko japonicus | reverse complement strand
AGTTTCCCAGGGGCATCTAGTTAGTCCTTGCTGTAGTAGATGGCTCACTAGAACAGAAGGACTTTGATCAAATCAAGCTTAGGAAGTACTTGTTTTCATGCACCTGCTGTTAATGTGCCTGTAAGTTTGGGTGTTAGTACGCTGAGATTCAGATTTTTTCTAAATAATCACATAGGTACACCAATCTTATATTTAGTGATATGGTTGTGACAGTCTTGATTCAACATCCAGTACGGTGATACCCAATGGAGTAATCTCACTTGAAGGAGGAATGCTGGCTCATTTCCCTGCATATGAGCATGGAGTGCTAAATGAGTACATGGGGCATTCATTCTTTAAATATTGTTGCTAGCTACGCTATGCCTTGCTTTTCATAACAAGTCAAACCACAGCACGCAGCGACCTTTTAACCAAATGATGGTTGTAAAACATTGTAGCACTGCTTTGTAAATGAATCACTGAAACAGCCAATGGTAGTGTATATAAGAATTTAGATTCTACCATTGAGATAGGAGAGGAATTCTATACAATTTTTAGAGGACTAGGAATAAGGCCCGTTGTGG
>NW_015245016.1:0-564 GCF_001447785.1 Gekko japonicus | reverse complement strand
GAATTTCCTCAGTCATTACATATAGGAAGAGAAAGGGTGGGGTTAGTTGCCTGGAAAGGCCAGTTAGAGTCAAGACAGTCTCTGTTCATCAGTCTTTGGTTACATGCTACTTTCTCCTATTTGCACAATTCCTCAAGTGGCAAAAAGTGCAGCACTACATGGTTTAGTCAGAAGCAAAAACCATTTTATTCAGTGGGCTTAGTCCACTTAGAGATTTTCTTAGGCTTGCAGTCTCCGTTAGGATAAGAGAGATCACTGGACTCTAATAATGTCTTTGTAGCATTTGCATTATTCACAAGTATATAAATTGTACACAGGTAGAGGCACACCTGCCAGGCAGGCAGTCTGCTGTCCTGCACCAGATCCTCCCACATGTTGTGTGCTTCCCACTTCAAGCGACAAGGAGTTTCACAGGCAGCATTAACAAGTGGAGTTTCTGCTGGATAAGAGTGCTGCACAGAATGACTGATGCCCTTTATAAGATTTGTCTTCTTTAGAAGTGGAGCATAACTGGAAGCCAGTCCTCCCATAAGCAGACAGTACATTGACAAGCCCTGCATCGAA
>NW_015245015.1:0-564 GCF_001447785.1 Gekko japonicus | reverse complement strand
GGATTATTTAGTGCGTGTGGCTGCAGCCTAAGGGTGTCAGAAGCAGAGTTGCCCCCAAATGCCAAATAAACAACTAAATCCCAATTTCAATATGCCCCTTTGTGTCCCAGTCATGATATGGAAAATTAGATGCTCCTTCTGAAATACACAAATTTGACAACAAATGGACTTTCCAGCCTCTTAAAGGAAATACGACGAAAGTCCTACCTTCGGAAATTTTGACTTGCCATACTGAATTATCATTCCTCTTATATGTGAGCCGCAAATAGCTGTTTATACAGTCCCAAGACTACAAAACCCATAATGCAGTGCGGGTGGAAAATAACTGAACTGCTGTTGGCTCCTTGAAAAACTGCTAGGGCAAATGGAGCTAGATAAAACACAATTAGGCAGCTACCTTGGGCCAGGAGGAAAGGCTGGGTATAACTATTTTAATAAATGTAATTATTTTTCTGCAGCCCGGGACTTGGAAAAAGGAACTGGAGATGGACTTGTACCTGTTGGTTTCACACATGTCTGCTCTTCCATAATTAGCAGCTCACTGCACTGTTTGGATTCCTTTTG
>NW_015245014.1:0-564 GCF_001447785.1 Gekko japonicus | reverse complement strand
TCTTAGAGTGTCAAATCAGTTTGAACAACAGGGTGTGAACCTGAGTAGAGCCTCGGTATTCCTGATGGGCCTCTTAACAGTAGGGTTTGATACAAACAATTGGGTAGGGTTTTTTCACATGAGTTCCTGCGTTGCCATGCTGGGCATGCTGCTGCACCTGTCGAAATTCTGTCTTCTATTGCAGCTTTGAAAGCATGGAGCTTCTGTCAAGAAATAAGTGGCAAGGCCATTGTATCTGGAGGGGTTTCTTGCAGAGTCTTTTCCTTTTCCTGGAAACAGCGGGATTAGACTGGAATTAACCAGGTTAAAATTTGATGTCTGGCAAAGGTATTGCCAGGGGCGGAGGGGGAAACTGGCCTTAGAACTCAAGCAGGAAGAGGACGGTGGCCCAGATCTGCCCCCCGGGATGAACTGAGAAGTGCGTCTCTAACATTCTTTGCACTCAGCTTTGTGTTCTGCAGGCCACTGTTGTTCAGGGTTGCCAACTCCAGGATGGAAAATTTGTAGAGGTTTGAGGGCGGAGTCTGAGAAGGGTAGAATTTGGGGAGAGGAGGGACCTCAGCA
>NW_015245013.1:0-564 GCF_001447785.1 Gekko japonicus | reverse complement strand
GACACTGGAGCCGTCTTCCCTTTAGCCCTCCCGCCCCACCTCTCCCCATCCTCACCGTGGCCTCGTTGCAGACGCTGCATTTCACAACGTGCTGGTGCATCTTGCCCTCCACGTTGATGGGGCTCTGGCAGACCCGGCAGGTGATCATGGGCGCGCTGCCGCTCTCTGGAGATGCCATGGGCGAGTACGGCGGAGGGTCTTCTCCCGGCAGCACGGCTGCCTGGCCCCCCTCGCCAAGCCCGCTAAATCCAGGGAACCCTGGCAGGAAAGAAAGAAAAATGAATCAACAGAACAGCTGTAAAAGAGCACGGGCCACAGTGTCAATCAGTCCTGCTGATGGCCCTCAGACAAGGAACAGACCCCACCCTTGCTGCGTTGCTTGGGAAACTCTCCCTTGGCCCAGTGTCAACCCCCCTTCACCTCCATAGCCTCTCACTAGCCTCGTGGAGCCCTCCCCAATAACTGTCCTCTCCTAAACCGCTTTCGCCTTCAAAATCTGGTGAGACTTAACTTGCCAGATCCCCTCCTCAGATGCAGTATACCCTTTACCAGAGAGCTCACCTT
>NW_015245012.1:0-564 GCF_001447785.1 Gekko japonicus | reverse complement strand
GTATTACCTTCACAGCAATAGATTTGTTTAAAAAAATGTATGCCTGCCTGCTAATCAGCCGTAGCCATGCCCTCCCTCCTGCCAAAAGAAGTACCCAACTCTTCTTAGGCCCCGACTCAATTTCCCTGTAGCCAAACTGGTGCAGACTGTTAGCATTATACAGCTGACACCTTCATTACCTAGAAGGGCCAACATCTGCCAGGTTTTAAAATGAGCATAAGGCTTTCTGCAGTCACTTAATTTCTGCAAGGAACCACGTCAAACACCCATGCCTAACCCAGTGCTCAAGAAAACATCCAGAAAGGGGTGACCAGACTATCAACAGAAGTTATCTTAACAATAAAACAAATAAATGGACCAGCTGCTTTGAGAAAGTACAGGTAGGGCACGAATTTTTCTCACACTACCAGAAACGAGACCAGTGAAAAACTGTTTCCTTGTTTGTTAGACTTGGCAGTGACCTAGTCCTCAGTGAGGAATGTGATCCGCCTGGTTTGACGAAGAAAAACAACAGCCTCCAGAGAAAAAGAGAGACAGAGACAATATGTTCATTGTTGATGGACA
>NW_015245011.1:0-564 GCF_001447785.1 Gekko japonicus | reverse complement strand
CCCCAGGGAGGTGGGTCAGCGTCACCTCCCGCACGTTGTGTAGGAAGATGAGCAGCTCCTGGTACATCTCCTGGAAACCTGACTGCAGTGCTTGGATTCGCTTGGGTCCAAAAGGATGGGAGCAAACTTGAGAGTCTTTTGCCTCCTGCTCAGTGCGGAAGGGCAGGCGGATGAGCGTGCCTTGGTAATCCTCCCCAATCTGACAGCCAAAGACGCCCCTGTAAGGCCGAAATTGCTCAGGGAAGACAGCGGCGGTTTGCTGGCTCAGCTTCAAGCGGATGCCCGGCCGGGATGGGTCACGGATATGCTTCCGGAGGTGGGTGACGTTGGGATCAAAGAAGAGTACCGTGCGGCCACTGAGGAGCGAGGGGGCATCGCTCACGTGGTACACGGTGCAGAACCCAAGCCCAAAGCGACCGATTTTGTCTTGCTGGTTTTCCTTGGTGGCTGCGCCCAGTCGGATGATGTTCGTGAAGTCCGCTTCGCTGAACAGGGCATCATTATGGGCCCAAAGCGCCGGGCCCTGGCAGGCAGCCATGCCGGGGTCCAGAAGTCCTTCTGTGG
>NW_015245010.1:0-564 GCF_001447785.1 Gekko japonicus | reverse complement strand
CAATACTCCACAGCTGAGAGGGAGCATTGTCAGTGACCCTAAAGTGGGAGTCGGCATTACCCTGGGCATGGAAGGAAGGGTCACAAGAGCGGAGCGGTGGCTCATCCCGTCCTGCCCTGCCTCTCACCGTCTGCCTAAATCCACAGAATCAGCAATGATTCCATAGAAGGAGGTTTCCTTTATGTCCTCATAAGCAAAGCCAGATTGTTTTGTGAAACTCGGTCTCATCCTTGTCCTCCTTCTCCCCTTTCCACTTCACTCTGCAGCTCTTACGCAAGGAGAACCTGGATTTGAAGTTAACCCCGTACAAGGTCTTGGCCACGAGCACGAAGCACGGTAAGGCCGCCTCGTCTGTTGCTATGGATTTAGTAAGGCTCTGATGCCTTGCCCTTCCGACTGCTCAGAGCAGCTCATGGCCAAGGAGAATAACGCAGAATAGTCAGGACGCTTTGTCGACCTTGTGTCTGAGAAGAGGCAGGTGGGGGGGGGAAGGAGGAGGAGAAGAAGCTGTTTTACATCTTGATCTTACTGTTTTGAACGTCTGTTTCAGATTGAAATACACAG
>NW_015245009.1:0-564 GCF_001447785.1 Gekko japonicus | reverse complement strand
CTTAAAGGTGCTGCTGGACTCAAACTCTGGTCCCCTCCTTCACTTCAATCTTCACCTTCCAACCCGGCTTCCTTCCCCCCCCCATCCTTTGTCCCTTCTTTCCCCCTCATCTCAAAAGCAACAACGCAGCTGAGGACACATCAGCCATCCAGCAAGGCGCCATCTTCATGTGCGGGCCTCCAAGCTGGGCTCGGCGCGTATCGGCTTCTCTCTCCGGGCTCCAATTATTTGTCCCCTTTGCCTAGCAAAAAAAGCGCTTGTGACAGAAATTAGATATACAATTTGCGCCTGATGCTTCGTGAGAAATCATCTCTGACATGCAACCCGATGCCAGCTCATCGATTGCCCAGAGCCTTCTGGAGCATAATTTGGTTTCCTCCACCGGTGTCATTTATCCACTAATTGTTAAGGAATCTTTGATACGCCACAGAATTTACTAATCTGACTACATTTGCAGCAATTGCAGGAATAAAACGTCGGCTCCCGACTGAGAAAAAGAACTTCATGGTAAAATAATACTTAGCATCTAAACAACCCTGGGGCTAGCCCAATCGTGTCCAATCT
>NW_015245008.1:0-564 GCF_001447785.1 Gekko japonicus | reverse complement strand
TTTTTCTACAAAATGACCCCTGGCCATAATGAAAACGGGGGAACTGTCTCAACTTCATAGCCAGGTGTCTTATCTTACATCACTTTGTTTGCCGTTCTGTTATCACTGGACTGGTGCAAGTTCTCCCTTCTCTGGTAATTATGTGGTGAATTCAAGTTAAGCTGCAATAACAGTTGTCAACATGGCGATACTCTCATTCGGAGTCGTCTTGCTGTGCTTTGAGAGTCTAAAATGGCAAACCTTCTGGAAATGGGTTGAATCTCCGGAACCGCATTCCAGTCTCCCCCCCACCTGACCTGACACCCTGTTTTATCAAGTGTAATCAGCATTCTGTCGAAATCCATGTCAAGAACGCTCTCAGTTGTCACACGTGAGGATGGCAGCAATGAATAGCATTGAGGAACCTTCCTAGAGATCAGAAAGGCTTTAACAAGTGGGTGACACCCTCCTGGGGGGAAAATGTATCCTGCTTTGTTCTTTCTTTGTGCTCTAACAATTTCTGTGACAACCAAAGATGCCATTTAACAACCTATATCGGCTTCACCCTGGCCTTTGAATGTCATA
>NW_015245007.1:0-564 GCF_001447785.1 Gekko japonicus | reverse complement strand
AAATCTGACAAGATCAGGTTAGCCTAGGCCACCCATGTTGGGGCAATCCTTTTTTTTCTACAGTACAATTTTCATCAGGATCATCTAAAACAAAGACATTTGAGAGTTTCCTATGCATACTCTCACTTACATGGGAAAATAGCGCATAATTTATTTCCAAATGGAGCACTGTATGGGCTGCAATAACCCTGCAACAACAGCCACTACCAGTACTCCAGACTATACGGACACTGTGATTAACGCATTATAGGCAACATGCTTCCCACCTACATGTTTTCCTCTGAATGCACGAATCTGTTTGATACTGAGTCAAGCCAAGTGCCTGCCTGTCCCAAAACTGTTCTGCTCCAGATAGCAGGGCTTCTGCCAGGTATGCAGAGGCCTTTCCCAAACCTGATGTCCAAGATCCATTTTTGGATGGCCTAGGGTTTGACCTCCTTGCCCTACGTAGAGCACCCAGATGCCAACCTTGCTGCCACATACACCAATCAATGGACCTAACAACATCATCTACGCCATCTTGGGCTCATTCACGTGCTCATCTTCTAACACTGTCTATGCCAT
>NW_015245006.1:0-568 GCF_001447785.1 Gekko japonicus | reverse complement strand
ACCGCATGAGTTGCGGCCACAAATTTTGTTAGTCTTGGCGGTGCTACTGGATTCTTGCTCTTTTCTGTCTGCCGCCGTACAGTGAAGAGCCTTGGGCTGCGATGGCAGCTGCTGCTGAAGTCACTTCTTCAAAATCTGCACAGCCAGTCAGCAGCACCCCAGTGGCCCTGCAGGGCAAACGCTGACCCACTTTCTCCAAGCGCTTGGCAGGCACCAGGAAAGGGTGAAGCTAGACGGAGCACCCTAAGTATGGGGATTAGGTTTGCCAGATCTGGGTTGGGAAAATACCTGGAGACTTTGGGGGTGGATCCGGGAGAGGGCGGGGTCTGGGGAGGGGAGGGGCCTCGGCATGGCACAATACCATAGAGTCCACCCTTCAAAGCAGCCGTTTTCTCCAGGGGAGCTGATCTCTGTCAGCTGGAGGTCAGTTGTCAAAGCGGGAGATCCCCAGGCCCCACCTGGAGGCTGGCAACCCTAAGTGGGATGGCCAGCAAATGGCTGCCTGGTGACTGTGGTTGGAAATGAGCTTTAAAGGGCCTGCCTGAAGAGGTGCCACATGAGCACTGTC
>NW_015245005.1:0-564 GCF_001447785.1 Gekko japonicus | reverse complement strand
ATGGCCCCTTCCAGCTCTGTGATTCGAAGGTTCTAAGATAAGGGTGTAAACGGGCAAATTACCAAGCACATTTTTATACTATCCTTCCCTCCAGGAAGCTCAGGGCAGTGCACACAGGGGTCTTATTCCTCGTTGTATCCTCACAAGCATCCTTTGAGGAAAGTTAAATGGAGAGAGCATGGCTGGCCCAGGGCTACACAGCAGAGCTTTGTGGCAGAGTGGGGATTTGAATTCAGGTCCCGCACTTCCCAAGTACAGCATCCTAGCCGTTTTATCGCACTACAGTTGCAGTTCTGTGAACGGGGGTGGGTTGGGCACTCAGACAGCTGGGGAAGAGCCCCAGTGGGCTAATGACTTGGGCAGGATTGTGGCAGAGCAAGAAGACTCACCTTATACAGGGCGACCTTGTGAGAGGAGGGTGAGAGCCATCACGACAAGCCGGCTGACCTTGACACGGGTGACGTGGATGGAAACGACCCAGCAGCCCCCACTCCGTGTGAGGTGGGCAGCCGGCTCTTCCTCCACCCCGGTCCATTGGGTGGGCAGCAGTGTTCCCTCTAAGCT
>NW_015245004.1:0-564 GCF_001447785.1 Gekko japonicus | reverse complement strand
ATCTGGCAATCCTGCTGTTAAGACTGCTTCTGCAAATAAAACTTTCTTTTCTACCATCATTTGAAGATTGTCTCTTTATTTGTTGGTGATATTAATGTGATCCAGATCTTCTTAAAGTGTTTTATTTTATCAAGATTTAATAACACATTATGTAGCCTGAATTAGCTGTTCTTGCTTTATTGCTAGAATATATTTTCTGGTATTAAATCAGCTGGTTATCATCTGTTAATATTAGGGCTGCTAGATACAAACACAGGGATTCTGTCTGCCATTTTTAGAGAACTCATAGACAGTGAGAAGGTCTATACTAGCAATGTTTCTTTCTACTCCACTCTCCCCTCCCTTTCTTTCCTGTCTGATAAAGCAAGCAGAATGTCATGGTTCTAGCTATGATTAGAGGCATCCATAGACTAGAATGAAATCAGTAGCACCTCCATTGTACATTGGGCTGAAATATCACAGCTATTTGTAAAGAAACAATATGACAATAATGTAAAAAGTTGTGATAATTTCTTCTTATGCATATACTGTTGCCAGGTTTGATCATTTACTTGAACATGTAAG
>NW_015245003.1:0-564 GCF_001447785.1 Gekko japonicus | reverse complement strand
GACCCACGTGAGGAGACAGAGCGAAAGTGACCCGTGGAGGGCAGGGCACAGAATTCCCACTGAACATTCGCTTCAAAGTCCTGGTTTCAGCACTCAACAGACATGGAGACTTTGCTACTAAGAAGCAGCAACCCTGCATATCGATAAAAGGAAACCACTGATATATTAAATCTGTGACGCAGAAAAAAACGCGTCAGGTGCTTACAGATTCTCCATGATATCGCCCTGGCGTCGTGCATGGGGGCTCCGCTGCAATTCCACAATCTCCGTGTGCAGGGCCATGATCTGGTCGTCCAGGTAGCCGATATCTCCGGCCTGGAAAGGAGAGGGGAGGGAACTCTATGCAGGCCAGACTACAGACAGAGGAAGAGTTCATCATCTCTGCACAATTATACCGATCAGATCAGCATTATTATTACTGTTCCTTTAAATACGCCTTACGAACTCAAAACACAACAATTCCACACAGATTTAAAAAAAAACAGCATTAAATCTAACATAAGGTAGTGGAAAGTGTAGTGGTTAAGAGCCAGTATGGTGTAGCGCAGACTCTAATCTGGGAGA
>NW_015245002.1:0-564 GCF_001447785.1 Gekko japonicus | reverse complement strand
TATCGGGAACGGTTCTTCATTTTCTGCCTCATCTTTTTGCCAGGCCTCTTCTACAAAGGAAAAAAATGAAGCATTGGTGATTTTCCCCTTACCTTATTCCCACTCTGTCCCAGAAAATATACTCCCCAAGCAGCTCAGTTGTAGAAAGAAATTCCTGAGAAATCTAGATGGATACTGATTATTAAAACTACAAAATTACCTGTTTTCCCCAAGTCATCCAGAATATAATTCTCCCTACTTCCCAGTGCAATAATGGTCTATCCCCCTCATTCTAGTCCAGGACAGATACTTACGTTGGCACCCTTTTTTCCTGCTTTCCCTGAGCCCTTATGGTGGGCTACACTAGCACGAAAGCTGGACACGTCATTGTGACTTTCTCGAGTGTTCCACTTGGACCCTTTCTTTTTACCACCAAAACCAAATTTCTGATTCTTGTAGCGTCGTTTGGCATTTGGTCTGGAAAAAAAGCAACATCCATGATGGTTGGGTACAAGGCTACTGTTTACCTGCCGTCCTGCCTTTTCAACAAAGAAGGAACTTCCCTTGCCTCTGCCTTCCGAATCA
>NW_015245001.1:0-564 GCF_001447785.1 Gekko japonicus | reverse complement strand
AAATGGTTGGTGGGAATTTTACTTTTTAATTTAGGATAGGAAAGTCAGGAAAAATATTAGTACAATATTAGACATGATTAGTACAGTCCCTGCCAGTTAGTAAATTAATAAGCGTTAGTACAAGAAAATGGCTAATCACATAATTCGTTCCCATCGTTTTCTCTCCTCTGTGCTTGCGAGCGTACAAAGGGGTTGGAGCTCGGCCCGGCCACTTAATGGCCGGGGCCTCTAATAGTGCTGCTCTGGTTGCAACACTTAGGTGGTGGTGGGGGCGTAAAATAGCCTCCCGACTCCCGGTTCCTGCAATAAGAGGGTTAAACATGAGAAAAGTGACGGGGGGGCAATTTGGGTGGGCTCCCTCAATCTCGTGTCTTGCTGCAATCGACCACAAGTAAATCTCGTTACAGCATGACTCTAGTTGCACTTAGCTGACAAAGAATTGGTGGCACGTCTCTTTAAATTTTAAATGGGAGGCTCGCTTGCCTTCTTCAACCGCTCAACCATTTCAAGCGCTTGTCTGCTGGATCTGGATACAAGATATTTCCTTGCTCCTTTATCTGGTGC
>NW_015245000.1:0-564 GCF_001447785.1 Gekko japonicus | reverse complement strand
CCCCCCAGCGAGCTTCCACGTCAGAGTGCACATTTGAACCTGAGCCTTCCACAGCCTAGCCCGACACCCTTAATCACTGCACCACGGCTTTCTCAGCTTGAGAAAAAGATGGCCGAGATTTGGTTTTCATCACACCACTGCACAACACGCAAAGGGGACGCGTATTTCATCTCACGGGGCTTCAATTTTTCTACGTAGCCGCTGCAATTACATTTTCTCCCCCAGAAAACGAGAGTAGACGGGAACAGACACATGAATATTAACCTTCACTGAAGAGTGGGAAGACAACTGTCAGCTGCGAGAGCGATGCTTGGGTGAACAAACTTTCCTTAATAAGTACTTAGGAACTCAATTCGTTTGATAACCAGCAAAAGGTGTTTTAACCAGTACTGTGCCAGCTGTAAAGATATTGGCAAGGTAACACTGAGCATTTTGAGAACCTGGTTTAAATACACAACGGTCCAACAAAACAGCATGGAGGGAGGAGGCACTCATATTTTGAAATCTATATTCTGGGTTTCTTTCTTTCAAACCAATCACCTGTAGCGTTCTCCTCCTTCCCAC
>NW_015244999.1:0-564 GCF_001447785.1 Gekko japonicus | reverse complement strand
CGAGTCTGCGCTCTTAACCACTATGCCAACCAGAACCGGCCCTGCTTCCAAGATTGGGCCAGCCAGGTCAAGGGAAGAACGAATACAAGACAGAATTTTCGTTTACCTCACATTTGTAGCATTTCATGTGGAAGTTCTTCTCCAGGGCCACCACTCGGACAGTCTCGTCCTTCCCAGGTTCTGGCATAATGGGGTCGGCACATACCGAACAGCGCGGGGCGTATTTTCTGGAAGCAAAGAAGGGGAGGCTCAGAGGAGTCCAGCCTTCGACGGCAGCCTTCGGGCTGAGCAAGAGCTCAAGGGGAAAACGGGGGACAGCCCTGGGGCAGAAAAGTAAATACCTGTGGTAGTCGTCCACACAGTGGGGCAGGTTGGCTTTGTCCACGATGAAGGACGCCCCTTCCAGGGGTTTGCGGCACACCACGCAGGTGAAACACTGAGGGTGGTAAGAGCTGCCCGTGGCTCGCAGCATCCGGTCCGTGATGGTCTGCTTGCACACGCAGCACTTCTCAAGAGTGCCCTGAAGAACGGAGAGGAGGGTCAGAGAGGAAGAGGAGCCGGGGG
>NW_015244998.1:0-564 GCF_001447785.1 Gekko japonicus | reverse complement strand
AATCAAATAAATAAATAAATAAAAGTCCATCTCGACCTGAGGTTCTGATGAGCCACTGCCAGTCTGACTAGACAGTACTAAGTGAGATGGACCAGTGGTCTGACTCAGTTTAAGGCAGCTGAGAGGGTGGGCCCAAGGTTTTTGCACCCCAGGCAAGTATATTAACTTTAGCACCCCCTCCTCCCATTCAACAAAAAGAGCAGTGAGAAATCAAGCCTGGATGCTTTACTGATTGGGCATTCATCAAAATAGACAAGTCCTTCAGAGCTCTCCATGTTCCATCATGGCAGCTGTAGAAGACCACAGTCAACAGATATGGGACTTCTAGAAGCCAGTTGACATCAAGCTTCCTTTCAAGACGGTAGAGAAGGCTCCTCTCTCCTTTTTGGTGCCCCTCAAAATCTGGCGCCCCAGCCAATCACCTAGATTTGCCTAACAGTAGGGCTGGACCAGTCATCTGATTGGGCGAGGCTGATTTGGTGAGGCTCACTGGCAGATCATCTGCTGTCCATGCCAAAGGTCCCAGGTTCAGCCGTTGGCATCTAAAATATCAGGTTGTAGGCT
>NW_015244997.1:0-564 GCF_001447785.1 Gekko japonicus | reverse complement strand
GGTCCTGTTCACGTGGCGATTCAGTTTCAAGTACACATCTGACCAAAAGTCCTTGTAGTAGCCATGAAGCCTTCAAAATTGTCAACGGGCCCATAAACGTCCCGATTCTCTCATTTCAAGCCTTGGCTTGACTGGAAAGCTTAGCAAGGGCTCTCTTATGCGGGAGGAAAGCATGTGTTATGGTTTCAAGTCAACCAAAGGCTTCGAGCAAGAGATTATGGACTGCCATGGTAGAAGTCCTGATATTTAAGCCATTGGCCCGGGTGGGCAGCCATTACAGTGGCTGTTCCCTGGATCATGCATCACAGTAAATGAGGCAAACAGCTTCTAAAACTCAGGGAGCATTCAGAAGGAAGATCTAAAGTAGAACATAGTATCTGCTGTTCAAGAAAAGAGGCAAAAGTCCTCCCGGGGGAAAAGCCCCCATTTCAAATTTAAATTTATCATCACTTGGGGAGATGGGGGGATAAAAAAACTCACTGGTGTCATGAGCGTGATGATATCACTGCTTGGGGAAACCCAGACGTGACAGTGGTAGAACTGTTGGAAACTCTGTGGCAGGGG
>NW_015244996.1:0-564 GCF_001447785.1 Gekko japonicus | reverse complement strand
ACTCAGCTTAGAGGGAACAGTGCCCACGATCTCCAGCATAGCTTTTTTGGTGGCCAGAGGGACTCCCCCCACCCCCCAATGAAGCTGATCGGATCCAACCCACTGCCTCTCTCATCATTAAGGGAACCACGGCAGATTGCGAATCAAGGAGAGGCTGAAGACTTATCTAGAGATATTCTGACAAATTTGAAGACAGGAGTCTCGTAAGATGGGTCTTACCAGCCAAGAGCCCCTCATCATTAGACTCATGAGGGCAGGAGCCCTGCTGACCATTACAGCAGACACTGCCGTCAAGCCAACGCTTCCTGCAAAATACATGTAGGTGGAATGGATTCGGTCTTTCACGTACTGTGGCCAAATGCTGAAAGTAAAAACAGAGGACACAGCATTTCAGAGTACTACTTTGCAAACAGGGGATTCCTCGCTTGACTGAATCATTAACGGCTCTCAGCTATTGTCCTCAGCTATTTTTCGGTTACCCTAAGCTCCATTTAATGCTTCGCGAAAAGTGGTTTACAAGTTACTTACGCAAAGAAAATGGCTACCAAAAAACTAGGCTTCTAA
>NW_015244995.1:0-564 GCF_001447785.1 Gekko japonicus | reverse complement strand
GCTCAGAAGTGGGGTGTGCATCTCCATGCATCTAGCAGTACAATGGATTGCAGATTAACATAATGAAGATATGGGAACATAACTGTCTTTTGGGTGGTTGGTCAACTGAACTGGGCTTTAAAACTATAAAGGAGGAAGATAAAGGATGCAAGAGAGAGGGTGGCTGGGAGGAAAGTTTTAAGTAATTCTGTCAGAAATAATCTTAGACAAACCTGTTTTTCAGCTTTGGGAGCAACTAACTCACTTTTCCAAGACCAATTGATATACACAAAGAAGAAAGACCCGATTTCTAAAAATGAGATCTCTTTTGAGCCTGTATGTTGTTTTTGTGCTTGTGTGGTTAACTTTCATCAGATTGGACAGCTGAGGTAGGTAGCTGCTTGTTGGTACATGCTCTGAAGTTTATCCTTTAGCTAGCCCTTTATTTCCTTAACTGGTTTGTATGACACTTCTCTGGTAATGGAAACTGAATGGGTTTGTTTCTGTAAATTAAATAGTAAATGACACTGTATCTGCTGTTACCTCCTAGCTTCACAAAAGGATCTATGCTGGGATACATGGAAC
>NW_015244994.1:0-564 GCF_001447785.1 Gekko japonicus | reverse complement strand
GTGAAAGCCTTCGACAACGTATCGAAGATCTACTCGTGATTTGAGTTAATGCCATAGGCAAAAGATCGAAAATGCTTCGTAAAAGTGAAGCGAAAGGGGCTATGCCCAAGTAGCACAGACTCTTCACCGCACAGGATACAGGTAAACGTTATCTTACCTTAGTAGCCCCCCAGGTTTCTTTGCCAACTTCTTCGGCATATTTCTCATCATCTGTGATCAAGATGTTGTCAAAGATTGTGCCAGATTTAACCTGAAACGACAGAGAAGGACAGTGAATTCTGAGCTTCCTACCAAACCCTGAACAGTTCTGACAGCTGCCTAGAGTGAAGACTTTGCCACCAAAAAACACATAGAACACTACTTGTACTCTTTATTACCACCAGGTCCTTTGATCCACTATCTTTCTCTACCACCAGCAGCTCACCCTAGGCTCTTGAACCATTTATTTACCCTCTACTTTTCTGCCATACGATGCCGGCATATAATAAACGGAGAAAGGACCACCTTTCAAGTAACGAAAGAGATGCAATACAATTGAAAGGTGGATTCGATAAGATCGCTGTA
>NW_015244993.1:0-564 GCF_001447785.1 Gekko japonicus | reverse complement strand
ATGCACATGCATACACAAAAAGAAAAATGCAAACCGTGTTCATGATGAGATGCAACCGCTTTGTCTGGTCAAAACTCAAAGGCATTCAAGAGGTGCCAAGTGGCCATTCCCAGCAGCATAACGTTGTCCTGGCTGTGTTCAGCTAATTCAACACCCCCTTCCACAAAGCTAGTGAGACCCTGAGGAAATGGGACCTGCTGGTGCGCCTTCCAACATTTGCTCAGGAACGGATGCATGAAAGCCACGTTAACATGGGAGACGGCTGCAGCTGCCCTTTCCTTAGCAGGAGGTACCATGGACAGCGATGGATCAAAATGACCTTCCTCTTCCTTGTGGAAATCCAGTCCGCAGCTAACCTTAGGAGGGGTGGTGCTCTCCCGGCCAAATCAGACTTGTGTAGATGGTTACATGGTGTAGCCCTTCCTACATTCTAACTCTACAGAGGGCAGGGGATGGATGTTCCCCTCTGCCTGAAAAGTTAAAAAAAAACCCTCCCTATGTATGAAAAGCCCATCTGGCAAAAGGCCCAACGTCCGCCTAGGCCAGTGGTGGCGAACCCATGGC
>NW_015244992.1:0-564 GCF_001447785.1 Gekko japonicus | reverse complement strand
TAGAGCATTAGACTAGGAACAGGGACTCCCGGGTTCAAATTGCTGCACTACTATGGAAGTTAGAATTGCTGCGCTACTATGGAAGTTCAACCCAGTGACCTTGGGCCTGTTACATACTCAGCTTCATCTACCTAACCTGTTATTCGTTGCGCTTGTGAGGAGGAGTAGAAAAGGAGGGCAGTGGAGAAAAGGAAACAATGGATGACAGTGGAGGAGAGGAGGAGAATGGAGCAGCATGAAGGAGAGGAGGACAACGGGGAACAAAGGAGAAGAGGAAAACAATGGATGAGAGGAGGACAGTGGAGGAGAGGAAAGCTATGGAGAACAGTGGAGTAGAGAAAAACAATGGAGGACAAAGGAGAAGAGGAGGACAATGGATGACAGTGGAGAAGAGGAGGACAAAGGAGCAAAGTGGAGAAGAGGAAATGAGTGGAGGCCAGTAGAGGAGAGACAGTCAATGAAGAACAGTAAAGAAGTAAAGACCAATGGAGGACAGTGGAGGACAGTAGGATAGTAGAAGACAGAAGGATAATGGAGGACACTGGAGGAGAGTAGGACACTGGA
>NW_015244991.1:0-564 GCF_001447785.1 Gekko japonicus | reverse complement strand
AAATCACTTGGGATTACTGATATAAAAAAGTTAGTTTCCCCATTGGTCCCAAGGCAACTAAATTTTGGTCCTCTAATCTGACTGGTCAAAAATCCTACAACAAAAATCTGCTTCCAAAAGCATCCTTCTGACAAAAGGCCATTTCTATGATGTTGTGGGCAGGCAGGAATTGCCCACTTGGGGAAAATGTTGGTCATTATGATTCTGAACCAGTATAAGACTTTGGTCATTTCTAGCCTATCAAGGCAGAACCAGACCAGAAGATTTATAATTATATGGATCTTTTGGTTTTTCTTTTTATAATTGCCTGCATTTTTTATACTTTTATTTTTATGTTTACCCATGAACTAGCCTTTTGGCCTAAATAATGTACATTGATATAGTTTCATAAATTGAATAACAATCCATGAGCCTAGATATTTGTTTGGGTAACACTGAGAAGACTCCATGCCCAGAGAGACTATGGGTTGCCACATCACAGTGTCCTAGGCAATCTATTCAAAGGTGCTCCATGCTTTTGAAGAGCCGTCTTTGGGCCTGGTGGCAGCAAATTGGGTAAATACA
>NW_015244990.1:0-564 GCF_001447785.1 Gekko japonicus | reverse complement strand
TTTTCCGACCCAGACCTGGCAACCCTACTGCTTAAACCTTACTGGCTTTCTTGCCATGCAGAATTTTTTTTAAAAGCTGTGGCACTTTTAGAGAGGGAAATGCCAGTAATACATTGATATCCACTGAGATGTGCAGATTTGTAGAGCAGTTTGAACACCCCCCCTCCTGAAACAACCTGATGGCCTCTTCCTCCTTGAGGACAGAAGCAGGAAGCAGCAAGGAGGGGGGCACAGAAGGGACACAAATGGTGAAGGAAACTCAGGTCTTTTGGGGGAGGAAATAGCTTCTTTTGGGGATGTCGCATGTCTAACAGCAACGCTGAGGTGCAGAGAGAGACAGAGCGCCTGGCGGTGGTATCGGCACCAGCCCTGCCTCGGGGCACTGTGAGGTGGCGGAGTTTGGATGGGCAGCTGTGACTTGCAGAACAAGCCCCCCCCCACTAGAGGGAACGGGAGCTGCCCAGGAGCACAGCAGTGGGAAGAGATGGTTGCCAACTCCGGGTCGGGAGAGTCCTGGCAACGAGGGGGTGGAGTCTGGGGAGGGGGAGGGGCTTCAGTGGGGTA
>NW_015244989.1:0-564 GCF_001447785.1 Gekko japonicus | reverse complement strand
CCCCACCAGGAGGTTGGCAACCTTAGTATAGTATATGATTTGAATATTGCAAATGAATTACTGGAGGATTTCTATCCTGTGCCATTTGCTTTCAACCTACAGCACAGGCCCTACGAGTTGTCTTCAGTACAACTTGTCTTATGGGTACTTGCCTTGTGCCTTCCCAGATGTTTTTATTGCTTAATTGGCAGGCTTTACTTCATTTCTTTGGGTTCCCTCTTATGTCTGTGCATCCTCACAAACAGGTCCACAGCGTCTTGCCTATGACAACGGAACTCTGACTTTCTGGAATCCACTTAGCAATTAATGTGCAGTGCAGGATGCCTAGTTTCCAGCACAAGAGAATCCACTTCTAGCCTTTTAAATATGGCACATGTATTTGGAAGAGGCAAGTCCACAATTATATACATGTATGCCCATCATAATTAGAGAAAGCAGATACAAAGGATGGAAGCACTCTTCTATATTTAGTCTATTGGGGATTTTGGAAGGTGTAGCTTGCTATGCAGAGGTGAGCAAAGCTGTGTGTGATAAGATGCTTACATAATTGTGTAAGGCACAGGA
>NW_015244988.1:0-564 GCF_001447785.1 Gekko japonicus | reverse complement strand
AGCAAGAGAGCAAACTATTTAAAATAATATGAACACCAAAAACACCAAGCTGGCACTTTCAGAACATTGATGCTATAGACAGAAAAAGAATTTTAACAGTGCTGCACATTTATGGATTTTGGATCCATAAAACAGATTTGCATAATATGAAATCACATTCACAAATGTGCAGTCAAAGCTCTTACAAAAATAGTTACTGCTCATCTGGCACAAATGGTTGCCTTAATTTGAACTCTTTCAGATACAGGGTAAAATAATAGAATTACTTTAATATTGCAAAAGGACCTCGTAATTCAATGGTGGTGAAGCCCCTGAAAAGGCTCCAAAGGGGCACTCAAAAACTCTTCCAGTTCAGTGGTACGTTGTTATTTAAACTGATTTGTATGCAAAGATTAGAGACCAATCCTAAACCGGTTTATGTACAATCCTAAACAGATCTATTCAATGGAGCTTACTCCCGGGAGCATGGTGTTATGATTGTGCTGTTAATCTGGGCCAAGATGTAGAGATCCAGATTGAATTCCAGCTCTAGAGATTTCACAGGGATGCCAGCCTCCAGGTGGG
>NW_015244987.1:0-564 GCF_001447785.1 Gekko japonicus | reverse complement strand
AGTAGACAATGCTCATTGCTCAAGTAGGTGGCCCAATGGGCTGATTCAGTCACATGAGTTGAGGAAAGGAAGGGTCAAAGATGTGCATGTGATGGATGCTTCATTCCTTCCATGTGTCTGTTCCACTTGCATATAAATTGGGAGGTGGGGTGTGTCTACCAACAAAAGAAGCATGTAGTAGAAAGCTGTTCAGTCTTTCTCAGGATGTTCAGCCTTTCTCTCTTCTGCACCTTGCCTATCATACTGCCGCTTCATTTACTTTTCTCTGCTACTGGCTCACTCAGTGTTGGGACAGGATGGCAGATGGACTACCACCCTTCTCCTGTCCTTGTCTCAGTGGTAATGTAAGGCCTCACATCTGCTTTGGTGCTCTCAAATAGTGTATGGATGGCTTGTGAAGTTAACAGGGTAGGGAGGAAATAAGGAAAGCCTGGAAGCAGAACAGCTTGGCACCAGGGAGCATGGAATTCACAGGTATATACACCATAACCGTGCAGTCCTAAGCAGAGCCTTCCAAGTCCAGTGAGATTGACTCTGCTAGTGTGTGTGTGTAAAGTGCCATCA
>NW_015244986.1:0-564 GCF_001447785.1 Gekko japonicus | reverse complement strand
GCAAACTTAAATTGGTGATAGTGCATTTCTTCATTGTTATATTTCATTAAGTGCAGCACTGTTCACGTTCTTGAGAAGAGATTTGGGGGATTTGTTGCAGTGTCTGTTGTTTGCACAATTTTAGAGATGTTTAATCTTGTTTTTATTGACGTGCTATCGCTATATGAGCAGTACTGGATAGATCGACAGGCATTGCATTTCATATTATGGATGGATTCATTTGGCTGGGATTCCCACACCATATTGGCGCCATCGATGGCACTCACCTTGCCATTCATTCACCGGCAGGTAGAGTCACTGAGTATGGAAATCGTGAAAATTATCCATTCTGCTTCAGGGAGCAGTGGACCACACCGGGAGATTCATTGATGTGGACTTGGGCTGGAGCAGACAGAGGCATGACTCTTTTGTCTTTGCCAGCTCTTGGCTCTGCAAAGCCATGGACTCAAGAGTGTTTGTCCTGGGGAATCCGATACTCCATCTTGAAGACATTTCTGTTCCTGCATGCTGACTCATGAAGCCCTATGGACCACCTAGGGACAGGCATGACCGGGACTTTGAATG
>NW_015244985.1:0-564 GCF_001447785.1 Gekko japonicus | reverse complement strand
GGACGGGGCTGTTTGGGGGCAGGGTTCCCCCCGCTGGTTGTCTGGGCAGCAGTGGATCAGGCCCCAGAAAGCGGGTAAACCCCCATCCTCCTTGGGGGAATGGCAACCCTATTCAGAGTAG
Source organism: Gekko japonicus (assembly GCF_001447785.1). Lineage (NCBI taxonomy): Eukaryota > Metazoa > Chordata > Lepidosauria > Squamata > Gekkonidae > Gekko > Gekko japonicus. The sequence goes on along the minus strand of NW_015244985.1, from coordinate 443 downwards.
ACAGTACCGACCTTGATAGAACAATGGTCTTGACTCGGTATAAGTCAACTTTATGTCTATGCGACAGCCACAGTGATAGCAACAGGTGGAGGAAGTAGCGGCATTGGTAGTGAGGAGGCAGGCAAGTAGGAACGAAGGCCCTGGGGGAGAGGAAAAGTTGGGATCTGATTTTGGCTATAGCCACGCTTGGCTTCAAGGCTCTTCTGGCTTAGTTGCCCTTCAGGGTAACTGCGTCCTACCTCATACAAGCTTCTATGGTCCAGGTCATTCTTCCACAAGAGGGAAGAGGAAGCGGCTGTGAATGAAGCACCCTGTTGCCCACTGCCTGAGCAGTTTCTCATGATTAAGGCGCATCAAAGATAACAGGCACCTGTCAGTGACAGCCACTGCTGGCATTTTCTGATAGGGTTATTTTAAGAACATCAGAAGAGCCCCTGCTGGAT
>NW_015244984.1:0-564 GCF_001447785.1 Gekko japonicus | reverse complement strand
GGGGGGGGCATCGACCAAGGTCATGGGTTGTGTAGAACACCAAAAAACCTTTTGGACTGGCTCTGATCAGTTGTACTCTGTATCATGCGTAGTGATCAGTCAGCTCTGACCTTGAGTAAAACTTGTTTCCTGAATGTAGCCACAGCTTAAGTTTTACTAAGGTGACAGCTGGAACCAGCTGACTTATATAGGTGGGGAAGGCACATGTATATCTGTCTTTGACCCAGTATGGGAAGACAGCATACATAATGTCCCCAGGGATGTGACTGTGTCATATCAGGAGGAGGACAGATCTTTAGTCATGGTTCTGAATCAGATAAACTTCTACATATATATTTACATACTGGAACAACAATTTTTATCCTCAGCTCTTAGTCCCATTTTGAACAAAAAGGCTTCTGTGTCAAAATTTGTACATTTACAGGCAATTTAAATAAAACCTTGTTAAGTCTTTCTCCTATCCATGAAAAGACCCAGATATGTCAGGCTAATTTTTGTTCTCAACTCAGTTCTAAGCACACCTACTTGAGAGTAAGCTTTACTCAAGATACTTTTGAGTAAACA
>NW_015244983.1:0-564 GCF_001447785.1 Gekko japonicus | reverse complement strand
TAATGAACTCCAGCTGTGAAAGCCTTCGAGAACATAAAATGGCATTGTTTACCATCTTCTAGTTAGACTAAACTGCTCCAGAACCAAAAACACGGACCTTATGGAACATCTACCATATTTAGGGGTGGGGGGAGAAATCATTTCTCTCTTTATGGCAATGCCAAAAAGGTCAGGGACAGATCTGAAGCAGGACTGCCTCCTCCTTTACAGACCTTCGACGGCAGAGTAACAGGCCCAGATCCCTTGGCTAAAGCATGTCCATGCAGGGAGAAAGTCTGTTGCGTTTCTGTTTGTCAGTCAAAAACGGAAGGCATGGAGAATTCTTGTTTTGAGGTTGTTGGGTTTTTTTAAAGGTGGGTTCTGTGGCAGCCTTTTTAAAGGGTGTTTGAGAGACAGCCTACAGAGATCTAATAAGGAGTATCGCGTTCAGCTAAAGGGTGTGTTTTAATGGGAAGCCGGTACGTCAAATATTCGGTTTTATGCCTGTGAGGATATCAGAAGATGCCTTAAGTCACAGATGCAGCCCATCCCATTGCTTCCTATCAGGGGTCATTTCATAGAAAA
>NW_015244982.1:0-564 GCF_001447785.1 Gekko japonicus | reverse complement strand
GAGGTCCCTCCCAACTCTATGATCCTATGGACTCTCGTAGAAGCTAGCCTGAAAACCTTTCAACTGTTTTGCTCCCTGAGGAGCTGCAATACTTGTGAACACTCCATACTGTCACCACAGCCAGACAGAGTCAGATGCTTGCCACCACAAGCACAATGTGATTATAGCTTTTCATACAAACCTCAGGGAAATGTGCTTGGAATTTTGGTTCCTCTGTACAGACTTCCATGAAGCTGTTTTGGGTGGTGGGATCCAGTTCCACTGAACCTCGTGGGACAGAAGGCTGGTCATGTTCAGAGGGTGAATTTTCAAGACTGTCCACTTCTTCCCCGTCCCTCTGAACTGTTATGTTAGGGTTAAAACATCCAGGAGGGTGTTCCTTTAGATTAGTTTGGTATTTTAGAACCCCTCTGCAGAAAAAGAAAGAAAGGAAGAAGGAAACATATGAAAAGAAAGTACATTGGCATTTTAAAAGATTATATATGGTTTAATGAACAAGAAAGAGTCAGTTTGCTGTAGTGGCCAAGAGCAGCAGACCCGAATCTGGGAGAACCAGGTCTGATT
>NW_015244981.1:0-564 GCF_001447785.1 Gekko japonicus | reverse complement strand
AAGAGGTGGCAGGAAGAGACAGAGGTAGGAAGGGGGAGGGAAGGGGGGATGGCCAGGTCTTACTGGGGTGGCGCGTAGTCTGGAGTGGGTGCATCGCTTCCCGGCCGTAACCACTGTGGCAGAATGGAGGAAGTTGCTGCCTGGACCTGAGCAACGCTCCCCACCCGCCACGGAGGGCGAGCAGGGAAAGGTGGCAGGGGTCGGGGAAAGAAGGCATGGCGGAAGTTAGCAAATCGCGGGCGGAGAGGCCGCACAGTGCCTTGCCCTCTAGGAGGCAACTGTGTGGCCTCAGAAGTAAGGACGGGGTTGGGGGCCGGACGAGGACGGGCCAGTGGCGGTCAGCACGCCGCCAGCTTAGAGGCCACACACTGCCCGCCCCTCCAGGCTAATCTGGGAAATAGGTTGCTGGAAAGACAGGTCCAGCAGAACTCTTCTTAGCATCTCGTTACAATACAGCAGATTCCCGTTAACTAAAATACCTTCAGGATGGTGCACATATCCTTTCCAGTCTTCTCTATGCCATGTCTATCAATGTAGCTCTCTCCACCAATTTCACTGCCACGT
>NW_015244980.1:0-564 GCF_001447785.1 Gekko japonicus | reverse complement strand
CATTTTATTCAATGGGCTTACTCCTAGGAAAGAGTTCTTAGAATTAGGACCTCTCTGACTTTTTAGCCTGTGTTGTTATTTTCTTGGGCGTGTGTGTGTGATGGTACAGGATATCTGTGCTACTGATATTTGGTGATTGTATTGTACTGCTTTTTTATTTTATTTTATTGTTCGGTGGGGAATTGAACTGAGTTTTAATTATTGTCAGTCACCTCAGGTACTTCCAGGCATAGAGATGACACAAATAATAACAATAAACTCCAGCCTCCTGCCACCAACGGGGAATGGTGGGAGCGGGAAAGAGGGCTGGATGTGATCTGTGCACTGCTGGTTGGGCATTGCTGTTCAGTGTATACCGGATAAAGTGGCAATCGTGTGCTCCAGTTTTTCTGTGTGCCCAGGCAGGCTCATATTTTTCCAAGCACTTCTAGTTGGTGGGATCTATTTTTTCATTTCAGTTTGATCCTGAAGGGGCAAACAAACCATGGATTATTAAAAGTAACATTAAACTATGGATACACCACATGAATAAAGCACCTTGCTTCATTCCTACCACTAACTGCC
>NW_015244979.1:0-564 GCF_001447785.1 Gekko japonicus | reverse complement strand
GGATGTAACTATGCTTAGGATGGCACTGTTGCAACCTTTTATGTCCATGTTGAGTGTCTTCTTTACCATATCACCAAATAATTAATTTATTCCACCCATAAATGTTGTGGCTACAGCCTCAAGTGTTTATATGGGTGAAAAACAATGGAATTAAGTAGGAAATGTACAACTGAACACTAGGTGGTGGCAATAATGATACCGTTATATACACTCTGAAATAATTACCACTTTGCATGTCTTAAGGAGAAAAGCATAATTATTCTCCTGACATAGTATTTTTAGCAAGAGACGGAAAAAGCCAAACATTTTCATGCCAGGACACTGAGATAAAAGACAGCGTTTTTTAGCTCCTTCTACTGAAATAAATAGATTGCAAGCATGTTTCACATCACTCAGCACTGCTTTTCATGGTATCCTATAAAGAAAAACCCCATAGCTAAATGCTAATAAAAAGACCAAGACATTTTCTAGCGATCTTATTATCTGCTAGAAGCATAGCTGAAGTTATTCACATTTTCCAATAGCCTACTGCTAAAATAAAAATAAAACCCATTAGCCAAAGCA
>NW_015244978.1:0-564 GCF_001447785.1 Gekko japonicus | reverse complement strand
ATCCTTTTGGTTTGAAAATCACTACCCATATGTAAAATAAACTACACATTGTAAAGCATCTTTTATAGCAGAGGAATGCTATACAAATTGTAGTCATCAATACCCCCCGCTCAACCCTGCATCAAAGCCGCCACCGAACTGCCAACCATATATGATGCCCCTGTGACATCTAATACAGGTCACCAAACTTCCAGACAAATGGAAATTCTTATCAAACTTAAAATTACTCTACTGCTTTAATATAAATGCATCATTTCTACCTTACCATATAAAATTGTAATATTTGGCATATTTACAAAATTTATAAGTATAAATGTCTTAATTCTTTTTACAAACAAAATTGTGAATCTACTCAATACCAATTTCAAAAGCTCCCTATGCTATCTTGGCATCTGTGTCTTAGTATTTGCCAACTGGAGAAGTGGGAAAAGAGTGGAAAATAGAAAACATAAATGTTGTAGTAAACAAAAGGAAGAACATTATTTGGACAGCACCATATCTGGACATCAAGTTATAAAGTTGACATTGAAATACACTCCTGAAGAGCTTAATGTTTGTTCCCTT
>NW_015244977.1:0-564 GCF_001447785.1 Gekko japonicus | reverse complement strand
CTGTCGCATCCAGTCAGCCTGGACGGATTGTTTTGAATGGGGCTAATTTCATAGGAATAAGGAGGCATTTTGATAGTGACATTTTGCACGGAAAAGAAAAGCTCTCGTGCCAGGCCACACTAGTTTTATTAGAGACCGTGCCTAGCCACAGAAAGGGGTATCCCACCGAACTATCCACCAGATGGGGGCAGATCGCATTGCGAGTTTGAACGTGGCAGGAAGTCAGTGTGAGGATCGGGCCCCGTTGAGGTGTGTGTGTGTGGACACGACACCAGCCAGAAATGAATCCCCTCAGCCACACACACTTGAGACAGATGTTTTGGTGCAGCCGGCTGAGACATTTCCGTGGGAAAGTTTTGTCTGTTGTCTGGGTCTGACGGGCCTTCGCCTGCGAGCTCCGGAATGAATTTTGGCCAGAGGAAGACCGGCTGGTGGTGACCTGGGGCTTGCGTTGCCTTCCCCTTGGAGGGTGGCGGGGCTTGTTTCTGTGGCCCGTTTGGAGCCACACACATGCCCCGGGCCCTTTTGGGGTATAATGTACTGGGTTCGAGACGCGTATAGTGA
>NW_015244976.1:0-565 GCF_001447785.1 Gekko japonicus | reverse complement strand
CAGCGTGAACTGCTCATGTGACTGCAGCCAAAATGGCAGTCACTGAAGTCAAAGCCAGTCACAAAATGGCTGCCTCAGCTTACCTTCAGTCACACAATGAAGATCCTTGGGCTGTGGTGGAAGTAAAGCAAGTGATGTTCCTTCTATTAGCAAAGCTGACGATTAAGTTTACATGATGCGTTAAGTCAGGAGAAGTCAGTTTAAAGTGCATTATACACACTTTCCCTGCATTGTTGTCTGCTTTTGGTGGTGGTGGTGGTGGTGACGGAAACCCTGGTGGGGTTTTCAAGGCAAGAGACGTTCAGAGGTGGTTTTCCATGGCCTGTCTTTGTATCATGACCCTGGTATTCCTTGGAGGTTTCCTATCCAGATACTAGCCAGGGCCCACCCTGCTTAGCTTCCCAAATCTGACGAGATCGGGCTAGCCTGGGCTATTCAGGTCAGTGCTGTCACATGTAGGGGGAAGTCAAAACTTCAGCTTTACAGGGTTCCCCCTCAAAAAAAAAAGGTTTATACAAATTAGGATCCACACCAACAATTGCAGCATCACTCCAACTGCAGTATC
>NW_015244975.1:0-564 GCF_001447785.1 Gekko japonicus | reverse complement strand
GTTTCCTGTGGCTTCAAAACTCCCAGAAATTTTACACCTCTAGCCATCTCTAGTAGAGGTTTTTCCTTGAGCAGTTAACAAGCTAGAAATATCTGCATATTCTTCCCTGGCAAGGGAAACGCTGTGAGGCAAATACACGGATTGCAAGATCTTTTTCACTGAAGAAAGAAGTCATTCAAGAGGAGGATATCATAATGAAAGCAGAATTTCTTCATTGCGAGAAAATCGGGTTGCCGCATGCTATTCTTCAGGAACCTGACTTTCTAACCTGTTTGCAAAAAGCTGGTAATGAATTTCCAATTCTCTTCAGCTGAGTTCTCAAACTCCTCATCTCATCTGGTGCAGGGCATCACTGCTGTCTTTCTACAAGGGTCACAGCCAAAACCAATGCAAGAACAGACTGGCTCTTACTCAGGACCTGTGATGCGTTATAGCTGCGACAAACTCTCACAGCTGATCAAAAAGTAGCAGTTTCAATGACCTGACATACGCTTTTTATTGATCCTGCCATATGCTTTTTAATGTTAATGATAGGACATACATAAGAACATAAGAGAAGCCAGT
>NW_015244974.1:0-564 GCF_001447785.1 Gekko japonicus | reverse complement strand
TTTCATGGAGTGCCCACGAGTTCTGAAAGACCTTTGCCTGAGTACCTGGAGAGGTGCTGCCAGTCAGAGTGGACAGGATTGATCCTGAGAGACCAAGAACCCCGTTCAGCACAAGCCGGGCGTTGTGTGTCCCTGTGACAGTTTGAAAGCTGATGATCTCCTAGGTCTCTTTACCAGGCAACAGCTCATAACAAGCCAGCCAAACAAAAACAAGAGTTAATGAGATCATGCGTTTTGTTGAGTGGCAGTTGTAAAACCGTGTTTGTCTTTCTGTCTCCCCCACGCTGGATGTTGGGCCCGTCTGCATGATGCGTGGACAAACTTTAATTTCTTTTTTTAGAAATGTCTCCACCTTCTTGGTTAGGAGACACCCCAGGGGGGGAGCTTAGGTGGTCAGTGGGAAAAGAATGAGTAACTTGATTACTACCTTTGATGGAAGAGACACACATCCAGGCACAGTGGATATTTGTTACCAGAACGAAATGGAGGGCATGTGCAGTTCCCATGAGAGATTATCCAGGGCCCACTTTGTAACCTTTTAACAATTGCACATCACATGAGAAA
>NW_015244973.1:0-564 GCF_001447785.1 Gekko japonicus | reverse complement strand
CTGTGCACTTGTAAAAGTTCACTGCAGAGTTCCACAAACACTTTGTGAGCGACCGTATCACTCTTAGAGTAACCTGTTCAGTAGTCAAATATGTTTGCATTTTCATTGGATTGTGGTGTTAAATTAATAGGTAGAACACAGTTTTTGTACGCAAATCAGTGGCAGAGAATTTTGCTGTTTGTTCATCAGATGTCCTCCACATGTCTTATGTTGTATGTGTACAGAGTCATGTAGTGGACAAATGGCAGGAATCCATGATACTCCATGGCTTCCGAGCATATGCCTGTCACATTATTATAGACGTGGGTGTCTCCTTTAAATAACAGGTGTACTTCCTGAGAAGAACACAGTGGCCAGGCAGCATAAAGTGTTAATCAGAATAAATGTAACTCAGGTCCACGACCTAAATGTTTGCGGCTACTGAAAGTGATTTCCATTAGTACTGTGGGGGAAAGTCATGTATTACTTACATTCAGTGGGTAAATTCAAAAGAAGGTAACCTTGTTTTTATTTTATTTTTAAATTACGTTTATTAGGTTTTCAAACACAAAAGACAAACAAAAA
>NW_015244972.1:0-564 GCF_001447785.1 Gekko japonicus | reverse complement strand
CACTTGAGCCACCGCAGCTCCTGCAGTTCCCAGGAGCTCATATAAAATCAGGGCTGGCTGCAAACTGACAAATGGTTACACCTTTCAGTGTTCCATCCTGTCGATGGAGCATTCCTCTTGAACCGATTTCCAGATATTAAGTACTTTGGGGCCGCTTATGTCAATCTCCCCCTTTTCTCTTTCTTAAAAGATATCTCTGCATGCGTTTTGCTCCTCTGTGTCACCTTACCTTGGGTCCTGGCAAGCCATCAGAACCTGGAAAGCCACGATTCCCGGGAGGACCCTATAGAATCAAAGCATAATTTTTTTAAATCTGCACAAAATTGCACGCAAATTTAAAACGTGTATCATTACGATTCTCAGTTAATTACTATTCTCTGTTCATATTCATATGCACAGCAGTATGTCTCAAGCAGCTGAGAACTGTTCATTTCCCCATTTCTAGTACACAGAAGTTGGAGGCGCCTTTAATAGAGCTGTAGAAGCTCTCAATGGATGCCCGCAAGCTGTGATGGACAGGGTGAATCTAGACGACGTCTTGCAGGGAGGCCCTAAAGGATGAAG
>NW_015244971.1:0-564 GCF_001447785.1 Gekko japonicus | reverse complement strand
TGGAAACCAGCTGTAATTCTGGGAGCTCTGGAGGTTGGCAAGCCCTGGGACCAGGAAGAGTCGAACCACCCAGTGTTGGATGAACTCTAAACTCTGTAAGGAAGTTTACGAGAAGGGGAACCTTATTAGCCAGAGGTGTTCCATAGGGGAAATCTTCTCTCGGGCAAAATTGGACAATCCTGGCTCTCTTCCAACGCCTGGCCAGCGAGGGATCCATTTAAGAAATGCCTTCTCTGTTTACACCTTCCTCCCATCGCTCACTGACATATCCACATCCTCCTCTCTTCTTCGCGGGCAAAAGCTTCAAAGAGCTGGGGAGAGCTGGCCTGTCATCATATGAGTCTGTATTTGGCTGGCGTTTTTAATTTCTTACATTCTTTAAACCTTACCCCCATCGGGTGGTTCCTCTCTCTGGGCCAGTGGCGAAAGTAGGGGGACACGATCTGATACTGGGTCTCATTGGTAGCACCAGATCACTGGTAAAGCACATGTATCATCGGGATCCTCTTGTTCTTGTGGCAGTTAACCCCATGCGTTTGCTGTTCAGTTGCACAGTCAAGTCTG
>NW_015244970.1:0-564 GCF_001447785.1 Gekko japonicus | reverse complement strand
TCTTTGGGATTGGAATGTATACTGGTTTTCTGGTTCAATTCAAATTGATGGTGCTTACTTTTAAAGCCTTTTATGATCTAGGGGCCATACACTTGAAAAACCTGGAAACAAGTGAGAAGAGCCACAGTTTGGTTTTTGTGACAGCAGAAACTATGGAACAGCCTTCCTGAAACTCCGTGGTATTTAAGTAGGGCTGTAAAACTGAGTTGTTCAGAAGGCAAATGGGGGATCATGAGTTCCTTCAATTGCAAATCTCTGAGTTTTAATTAGAGTAACACTTCCTGTTCTTTCAGGTGTGGCTTTTTTAGGTGCACTGTTGATATAGTTATTTAACTTTTGTGGCTTCTTGCTTTGGGGCCTGATGTTTGGGAGAAAAAATGGGGTTATAAATACTTTAAATAAATAAATTGTGAAGGTGCTTGTGAATTTGTCTAATGAATGGACTTGCCTTGAACAGTGAATGAATCAATTAGAAAAAAAATCCCTAGTATTTATCTAAAGATAAGTTTTGGGGCTGGCCATTGCAAGATGCCTTGATCTTTAGCTTGGAGAAAAGACGACTGA
>NW_015244969.1:0-564 GCF_001447785.1 Gekko japonicus | reverse complement strand
CCAAAATCTCCCATGTGACCGGGGCCACTAATCCCCCCCCCCGCAAGCTTTTAGCACTTAATGGCCAACAAAGTTGGGGGCAGCTACGACAGTCCTCACCAACCTGCCTTTCTTTTACTCCTCTGTGTTGCGGTACCGAAGTCTCTACAGCGAGTTCCAGCAATCAGTAACTACAAGTGTTGAAATTAAATAATGATTTGCAACGCAGATTTCAGCCCAGATCGATTGCATGGATTTTCACCCCAGCGATGTCATTTTGTTTCCATGTTTACTACATCTTTGGAGTCTGTCCTCTTCCTAAAAAGGCTCATAGCAGATGGAAACGACATCTTAATCGCTCCTGCACTAAAACGTGCAGATCCGATATTAAGGCTCTTGTCTTGTCTGCACAGACTCCATTCGGGGATTGAATGAAACTGTCTGCACAGATCGCCCTCTGCAAAAGGCCAGCCGTTCCCCATTAAGGGCTTCTCCTCCTTGAAAGAAAGATGCACGGATTCAGAGCGTGCCCAGTTGAAACCAGCCTGGAGAGCTTGGAGGGAAAAATGGAACCATCCAAGCAAG
>NW_015244968.1:0-564 GCF_001447785.1 Gekko japonicus | reverse complement strand
GTTTCCACATGAATACGCGTAGGATTACGTTCACTTTTTTTTTTAATCTCCATGCCAATATTAAGCATAGGTATACAGTTTAATTGACTGTTAAACCTGTTTCCATCCCTGCAGCAATGGACACAGATGCCAGAGCACACTACCTCTATCCTAGCTCCCCTCTAAGGGCTGAACAAAATGGACGCCACTCTCTGAAGGGCTACCAACCTCACAAAATGGCTGCCACCAAAATTCTAACTCAGATGAAGTGTCTTCCAACAAGGAATATATTAGCCCTTCCTTGTGGAAGAATGTGTAAGGTTTTAACCAGCCAAAGAGGAAAACTTTCCCATCTAACGGGTAACAGTATTTATTACTTTTACTAGAAAACAGTGCCTAGGAAGACAGCCAATATGTTTTTTTCTTTCTTTTCTTGATTTGGCATCCATTAAGAAATGCTATCTCCATATTGGTGAGATCTAAGTCTCTCTTTTTGAACAAATAAGAATAAGTTTCTTCTTGAAGTCCCTTATCTGACTAGTTCACTTATCTTAAATAGGGTTGCCAACCCCCAGGTAGCACCTG
>NW_015244967.1:0-564 GCF_001447785.1 Gekko japonicus | reverse complement strand
GGGACCAAAGAAACTTTCCCTCTAATCAACCGAGGGAGCGAAGCAGGAAAGTGTGTGCGTCGCCAGATCCGATTCCTCAAACGAGGCGCCGGAGAAAGGAGAAGGGCCCATTGCCCTATATGAATATGCAAAGAGTCATTACTGGAGCTCCCTTCCCGAACGCGGCAGTGGAGGCGCCGGGTTCTGATGAGGATGATTTCATGCCATCTGCCACCTGTTTCTGAAGGATAATGGCAGACGGGTGCAAGGCGAGGCTTGTTGGAAGCGTTCACGTACTGTCTTACTTTCTTAAATTATGCAGCTCAAATGAGTGTGTCTTTGAGTTTATTTCAATTGACACCAGATGTGGGGAGCGGCTCTCGGCTTCCTGCTTTTCCGCGCACGCAATCTGGGCAAAGAGAACGCGGCAGTTCGGCGGGATCGGAGAACGGAACGCACGCTTTCCTCTTCCGCACCCCATCCGCTCCTGGGGGAAAGGGAAGGCCCACCCGTCTGCCTCCGATTCCTCATGCTGTGTGGTATAAGAAACGATGGCATAAGAAACTATGGAATCTATATATAATG
>NW_015244966.1:0-564 GCF_001447785.1 Gekko japonicus | reverse complement strand
GTGTCAAGCAGCACTCCCAAGCTGCAAACTTGATTTTCAAGGGGAGTGTAACCCTACCTAAGACAGGGGAGATCTCAAGTCTCATTCATGCTATGGCATTCAGATATGTGTAGAACACATTTGGTACATGTGCGTGAAAAGCAGTATGACACTCATATCAGAGGGCCCAGCTGTCTGTGATATGGCAGCTCCTTGCCAGGAACTTGCGGGTGTTGTCTGGCACTTAAAAAAGCAACCGTGCAGCTTTGCATGCACAGCATCCCGGTTTCAATCCCCGGGATCTCTGGTTAAAGAGTTCAGGTAGTAGATGGTGGGAAAGACCTCTACCCGAGGCCTGGGAGACCAGCTGACACTCTGAGTAGACAGTGCTGACCTTAATGGATGCTTCCTTTTACGCCACCATTCACACAAACAAAACCATGCATCTCATGCGGACGGAACTGCTAGCAGAAGAGCAAGCACACTCCATGGCAGAGTCTGTCCAGTACGCGCAGAACTGGGTGATAGGATCCCAATTATTACTTATAAAACAGTATTCTTGTTTTTATGCTGACCAATGGACAT
>NW_015244965.1:0-564 GCF_001447785.1 Gekko japonicus | reverse complement strand
GTGCCGTCTTGAAACTGACTTGACCAGGGCCAGCGTCCACATTCTCGGGGGGGGCGGAGCTGCCAGGGCCCAGGACTTCTAACAGGGTCCACTACCACTGTCCACATGCCTCTCTTGCTCTCCACCCGCTTGCTTTAAAGTACTCTGTTATCCATATTCCCAGCCATACACACTGCTCAGCATTGTCAGGGAACAGACATGCTGATGGAGGAGGCATCTGTGAGTGCGGGTGGTAAGAGGGTTCCCGAGGAGGTGGGGGAAGGACGCATAGGCCTGTGTGTCTGCAGTTGGAAGCGGAGGCATGAGAAGGGGGCACGGTGGTAGGCGGAGGGGGGGTCCCGGGCACTCTCTGCCCTGGGATCTGGAACCAGCCTTCGATTTGCCCACACGCAATGGCTCCTGCACTCACACATGGGAAAGTCCAGGGAAGCAGCCCCCATTTTCATGCTGACAGCATCCATTTCGGAAAGACTCGGTCTCCTTGCGATATTCTGGAAACATGTACCTACAATCCTGCAGAAATCTGTGTATCCGCAGGGGGAGAGGCTGTGGCTCAGTGGTAGA
>NW_015244964.1:0-564 GCF_001447785.1 Gekko japonicus | reverse complement strand
AGCTTAGAGGGAACACTGGTCCTGGCATTCCTCCTTACCACCTTCATCCTGTACAAGCTAGCAGGGCAAAGGTGGGCACCACCATGCTTCTGCTCTCCAGACAAACGATGCCTAAGTTGATACAGCGTAAAGCTAAATGCTGTTCTGGCTTTGCTCCTTTTCACTGGCCTGGAAATGCTGGTGCTGGCAAGGAGAAATGTGGCATAGGGTGAAGCTGGGTGCTGCCGTGACCATGCTCCTCTTCACAGGCCTAAGTGAGGAAGAGTGTAGGTACAGTGGCTTCCTGCCCTACCCTATACCAGCAGCATGTATATGCCTCCTCACTGGCTCCCTACAGTAGGGATGGATGGGGCTTAGGGCAAACAGCCCATCAGGATTTCCCCTAGTAAAGTAAATGGTCAGTTTGCTCCTGCACTCCATTACCAGGCTCCATAATCCAAAGGCACGCTGCACATCTTTCTACACTGTTTCCATAAACAAGGAATGTGTTTTGCAATCTGAAACTGATGAAGCAACAGGGCAATTGGATATGCTAATCGAAGAATGGTATTTTGATGCCTACTA
>NW_015244963.1:0-564 GCF_001447785.1 Gekko japonicus | reverse complement strand
CTTTGTGGCTTGCCCAGAGCAGCTCCAGGAGAGCCAGCACAGCCTCCCCCCCGCCATCCAGCGAGCTGCAGAAAGCCCAGGGCTCCATGTTGTGCTTGAAGAAAGAGTGGAGGGGAGATGGGATTCCTCCTGAGAGTCTTGCAAATCCCCACTTGTTTTCTTTAATAATCTATCTCAGACAGGGAATCAGCCCTCTGACTGGAGAGAGGTGAAAATGTTTATATATGCCAAGTGTCAAATGAAAACCTTATATCTCAGCCAAAAATCAGTCAATGTTATCTTTTAAGATCTTTATCTGAAATCAGTCTAAATAAAAAGGAATAACAATTATACTAAAAATGCTAGCATATGTTAATGAAATTAGAAATAAAAAACATAGATATAATTCCTTCACCTATCTATCTTAAATATAAAAGATAAAATTCTATTTCTAAGATTCTTACCAAAGCATTTTCAGAAAAGATAAGAGTCTCACTGCAACCCCAATGATTCAGGGGCATTGGAGGGTGGTTACCTCATATAGACCCAGTTACATGAACCTAACATGACTTTATTACATCATCT
>NW_015244962.1:0-564 GCF_001447785.1 Gekko japonicus | reverse complement strand
TGCTTTTGCAAATTGATACAAAATTAAAGTTTACACAAAATGATCATATTCATTATATGAGGAATAAATTGTACAAAATAGAAGTACACTTTTTTCTTTCTTTCATGGGGGATTAAACATGAAGCCATAGAAATAAGAGCTGAAAAGAAAGCCTATTTAAATTAAAATCTAATGATGGTTCAAAATCTAAAATTCACTTTCAAAACTTCTTGTACAAAATTCAAAATAATCTGACACACGTCCAAAGTTTCAGCGCACCCTATCATTTCATATTCACTCCTGAAAAATCTGGCATAACCTATGTATCTAAGGCTTATTTGCCTTTAGGGATACATAAATAAATGAGAGGCTCTAGAAGTCTTTCCGAAAGTCTCCAGGCAAAGGAACATATGTATGGAGCTGGAAAATATTGGACTGAATAGATATATGTCATGTTCAGCAATGTAGTTATACTTTTGTTATGAAAGAAACATAAAGGGTGGTTAGGAAAATCTAAACAAAGAAGCATTGTTGCACTTTGGATCATGTTATGTGCCACCACTTTTTGTTTTTCTGATATATTTC
>NW_015244961.1:0-564 GCF_001447785.1 Gekko japonicus | reverse complement strand
TGCCATCAGGAAGTCCATCAGTGGGACCAAATAGCTTTGAGGCACTTAGGTGAGAAATGAGATTGCACTTAGATAAATCATAGAAGGGAATGTTGACAGTCCTGCATGCAACTAGTGAAGGGTCAAAAACATGGAGACAGACCAGAGAATGCAATTCAAATTTCCCAATGAGCACTTTTGACATTCACGAATGCAAGTTCATGGTTTCAGGTGTTCATTCATGATTGCCAGCAATCTCCACATTTTGGACTTAGTGGAGTATATATTTTAAAACGGGAGAAAGGGGATGCATGGCTACTATCTTAAAGGCATTGCTAAGGGGTTAATACCAGAAGAAGCAGCGTTCCTGCACTAAGATCAGCTACCTTCAACAACTCCTACTCAAGGTAATTTTTCTCTTATAGACAAATTGAAAAGACACAATTTCTTTAACAGACACTATATATACATGTTTTAAAATCCACCAGTATGCAGGTATCAACAGTGATCAAAAGCATCAAAGGTTTCACTAGGAAACCTCCCACATCCTCCAACCTATGTTGCAAACTCTGCCTTAATGGAAAG
>NW_015244960.1:0-564 GCF_001447785.1 Gekko japonicus | reverse complement strand
TTAAGCCCTCGTTTTTGTATTGTGTGAGCAAGAAGAGAAGGTGCTTCTGAGATGAAAGGCAGGTTTCCCAGTGCCTTGAGAACTCTTTTTTTGCTTTTCCTCCAAATACTGTTTAGTTGAATTTACTGAATACTCAGAAAGTCCTTCTTGGAACATTGATCTTGGGTTGTTTCCGCCTAATTTGCAACATCCAGAAATGCCACACATTAGCATGGGAAGTTCTTCTCTTTTCCTTCCTTTGAGCATCAAAACAAACTTTGGGAGAAGCTCCCAGAAGAGAAGTAGTTAAAGTTTCGGAAAGGAAAGCAATCACTCTCTTGCTCTGAATTGTGTAGGGTGTATGCTGACCCCACATTGGGTCTGATCCACAGTGTTCATGGGTGGGAGCTTGTGTGGGCTCCACTCAAGTGTGTGCAGTTGGTGATCAGGTGCTCTGAATGAGCATGCCCAATCTTTAGGTATTAGAACATAAGGTGAACCAGTGTCTCATGAAAGGAGCTGTAGCCTTTGCCATCTTTTGCAGCCTGTTAGGTAAAAGTCCTGTATCTTCTGGGCAACACATTC
>NW_015244959.1:0-564 GCF_001447785.1 Gekko japonicus | reverse complement strand
AGGAGATCTCCAAGCCCCACCTAGAGGTTAAGAAATCCTAGCCGGGTAGACGGCCTTGGGATGAACGGTTCGAGAAACAAATAAATATTAAACAACATGGGAGCACAACCTTCATTACGTTAATGAGGCGAAGATAGGAAATTCATCCAAAGCAAAACTGAGGGACTTCCTCAACCACGCAAGGACAGTAACCAATCATTAGGAGCAGCTACCTCTAGTGTACAAGTCGGGCACGGAAGAGATGACAGTCAGCACTGTACAGTCATTACAATGTCGGGCTACAGTCCGGGAGATTCAGGGTCAAACCCTGATGCTGCCATGGAAGCTCACAGAGTGTCACACCCACTGGCATGAACGAGGGGGGCTAGAAATTGTTTGGAAAGGACAACTGGAGGGTCTGGGATGTGGCCGAAAAAAGGAACATTTGGCTTTCAGTGGTGCTGCCATTTGAGACAATCCAAATTTGGAGGAACTAACGCTGCCTGCTGTGCGCTCGTTTGCTACTTGCTCAACCTGTACAATCTCATAGATAACCAATAATAATTAATAATAATTATCGTATGG
>NW_015244958.1:0-564 GCF_001447785.1 Gekko japonicus | reverse complement strand
CTGCCTCCTTCTATAGTGGTATTAGGGGCCCAGCTGCCTCCTCCACTGAGTCTTTGGCCTGGTTTCCTGATGAGAACCCTGTCTTCAGTCCATTACATAAAGGTGATACCTTCTTGGCTCTTCTGAAGACTGCCCTCTCCAAGGAGGCTGCAGAAAGCTGGGATTGACTCTCTGGTTTGAGGAAAAGATGGTGTTTGTTTTCATTTTCCAAAGAAAGGAGAAGGTTTGCTGCTTGCACAGCTACTAGAAGAGTTTTTAAAGCCCAGAGTCATCATAATAACATCTGTATCTATGGATGTGCAGAGAGAGCATGGGCATGACTTGCCAGGTGCCATGTTTTGTTAGTCTGCTTTAGAGCCATTCAACTACTTGAAAGTTCAGATGACATCATACCACATGTTACAAATAGGGAGCTGATTGCTTAACAATCAGTTCAACCTGTTTGTCAGATTACTTTCCATCCTCATAGTGCACATTAACCCTCATCCATTACCACTATCTTGCTGTGCCCTACCATTGCCAACTATTTAAATGAAGAAAAAAAGGTTTCCCTTGCTTGAAAGC
>NW_015244957.1:0-564 GCF_001447785.1 Gekko japonicus | reverse complement strand
AACCCAAATAATCCTTCAGAAAGATCAACTACTTTGTCTTAGCTGCTCTTATCTACACACCCTCAAGAAAGTGAGATCATCGACCCCAGAGTCCCGATTACATCTATGACTATACTAGAAGCCCTCTCAGATGAACGCACTCATAATTCTAGCTCCTCTGAAGGAGAGTGATGCAAACACCACCGGGTCTTTCTGGAAAGAGGATGGGCAAACGACTCATACTGAAAACTAGCATACCTTGGCAACGCAAACAACAATTATGCTACGGAGCTCCTTTTGAACCACCTCTTCTGTCAGCCTGTCAGCTCTGCAGGGAACACCCACAGCTCACCTCTTTTCAGACCAGAACTCAAAGCGGACGTGGCTGCTTGTCAAAAAAGCCTCAGACGTGGAAGAGGATTTAAGCAACAATAAATGTGTGGTAATCAAGCTTTGAATGTTTCAAGGTCCACTGAGTACTGATAATAACGGTATTAGAAACAGGAGTGTTTGGGGTTTTTTTAAACACAACATTTAGTCTCTTGTTGGGAGTCATTTGTCATGAAATCTTGCCAGTCACCTCGC
>NW_015244956.1:0-564 GCF_001447785.1 Gekko japonicus | reverse complement strand
GGGGGGGGGGGTTAGACCCTGTGCCTGCCTCACCTTTGATGCTAAGCCTGGATATCCATGCACAGATGTTGGTTTTTATACATGCAGAAGTGGGGGCCTGGGATACACGTGTAGGAGGATGCCTCCCCCCATTGCTGCCGATTCCCCACATGGCTCGGGAAGGGGACAGGAGGCTCATGGGGGAAATCCCATATCACCTCCCCCCCCACGAGCACCAAGTTTGGCACAGCTACTAATGAGCCCAGCATCCTCCGTGGCCAGGCCCGGCTTGGCTGCAAGTATCTTCCATGGCCCTTCCTGCTGCAGCTGCTGGTGTCCTCCACAGCCAAGCCTGGTCAGGCTGCCCACATTCTCCATGGCCAGGCCAGGCCTGGCGTGGCTGCCAGCACCCTCCAGTGCCGCCACCACCACGATGGCTGGGCCTGGCTGCTGGCATGCTCCTTCACTCATGCCTGGCTGAAGTGCCTGCCAGCATCCTTTGACACTAAGGCTAGGCCCAGAGTGGCTGCCAGGATCTGTCGCCAGGCCAGGCTGGAGCAACTGTGTTCTCATATGGGAAGAGCA